>NC_133379.1:4515709-4537483 GCF_049309525.1 Garra rufa
GCCTATATTGCAATATTAGGTATATCGATATAATATAAAAATGCAGAAAATCAAAGAGGTTCAAACTCTTTTTATTCACAGCAAAATCAGAGGGGGCTAAAATGAAAGGGATGTTTTTCCAGGAATATGTCCTACTTGTGCAAATCATGTTAAGCCCAATGCACAGCCGGAACACCTCTGCACATGGTTAGCTGCTAAACACTGTGTGTTGTAGCAAAGAAACACTAACATATGTAGAGACCAGATAAATCCCTAATTGAAATGCTAAATTAACTGGCATACCTTGTTTGCAGGTGTGAATGTAAAAATAACACTGTGGAAAGAGAAAACTAGCAAACACCCTGCTGTCTCCTTGACAGCATTTGTTCTTCTTCCACATTGTCTACTCTGTCAGGCTTGGCCAAAATATGTTTTCTTTCTTCACCTGCTCCATGAGCACACAAACAAACTTCCAATTAACGAAAGAGAGGCAGGAGAACACCATCAATAAATCTAAAGACAGCTGACACTGAAATGTTTCAGAGATGTTTTTCCCCCCACCTTCTCCTCTAAATTGCTGGGGCTTGTCATTTTCTTTAACACTATCCTCACTTATCTTCCTCATAATTCTTTTTCCCTCCCTCCACTTGGTGTTTTTTTTTTCTTTATTCTTTTCTTTTCCTCTCTCTCTCCTGTCAGGGGAAAGATGGATTTCTGGGTTGAGAAATAAAAGCCAGGTTGACAGTGCAGAGGACGGAGACTCTAATTATATGGCAGCTGGGCACAATGGGTGTACGTTTAGCACACTTGTGTGAACCGGGCGGTCGTTTTTTATTCTCATCTGCCCTGACCACTAACATTCATGGTCAATAACACATTGCATTCTAGGATATGGAAGAGTAAATCAAGTGTCTTAATAAGAAAATAGACCTTAGATTTGGAACTGAAGAAACTTACACTATGTTAACAGTTGGGTGACAATGAAATCATTGTCTGTGGTATAAGACCTGACATCTTTGATTAATAATGTTGTTATAAAAAATAAAATAATAAAAAAACAACAGGAAACAGGAAATATCATAACATATCATTTGCAGTATTTAATGTTCTAAAATCCCCATATCAATGTGGCATAAATTTGCAGTGTTCCGCAAGATATTTTCCTGAGCGGAGGTGAAGACATAAACTACACTAGACAGTGGACAGAGGGTATTGTTCACAAAGACAAACCTTTAGGACAGAGATAGAAAACAGAGGAAAGAAGAAAGCAAAGAGAGAGCTGCACTGAAGGACAGGGAGGGAGATGAGAAGAAATCAAAAGGCTTAGGACAAGAGCCAGAAAAACAGAGACGGAGGCTGTGAAAGCGCATCAGGGATAAAAGAGAAACATAATTTTCCAAACGTGACAACATAATTCAGAGAGGAAGGATCCTCACACCCTCTGGGGCTCCTCACCACGTGAAACATGCAGAAAATGTGAAATACAAGGCTTTTAATGGAATCTAAGGGTTTTGACTTGTCTCCAAGTGAAAATATCAAAACATGATTTCAAATAAAATTTGAGAACCTAAAAACCTGAGAAGTAAATTTTGATAAGAAATCAGGTTTTGTTTTCCAAGAATATATCTTGGATGAAGTAAATTTTTACTACTTATTTCTTAATTCATTAGTATTTTTAATTATTATTTAAAGAATAAACTTTTATTTTTAATTTAATTTTGTAAAGTTTATGCATGAAATATTAAATTAATATGATAATACGGTAATATATACAAAATGTATTCAAGATTAATTTTTAAAGCAAAATAGCACTGTACCAAAAAGAAGATATACATTTTCATTAAAAAATACTGCGTAAAACTAACAATAATTTAAATAAAACTCAACTCCAAAACATGCATTTATTCATTTACTTATACTTATTTGTTTGATATTGTGTATTATTAAGCTTTACACTCTTACAACCAACATGCATTAAACATAAAACTGACATTAAATAGTAATGACATATTAACACTACTCTCTAATGTCATTAAAACTATTTCAATTGTAAAAAAAAAAAAATAATAAAAAAAAAAATACTTACTCTGTATGCTTTCCAGTCACTCTCATCAAGCTCTCATCACACATATCATCAAGCCTTCATGAAACCGCAATTCCCTTAGCCTTATGTACACAAGTACTACATGTTCAGGCATCTCTAACCACAGCAGACGGCTGGGAAAAAAATAAAATAAAATAATAAAAATAAAAAAGCAAGAAAAATAGCTATACACTTAAGATACATGAATAGCCAATCTGTCAGCTCATAATCATAAAAACCCGTTCCTCTTCTGTGTCTGTATATTTTATGATATTTCAGCTAGACTCTCAAAGCTACTGTGTGATTATTATGCAGCCACTCAATCTTACACCCAGGGCAGCATTTATGGGCTTCCTTTCCTGCTAGCATTATCCTCCAGAGGTGATCTGACTGCTATACACTGAGCCTATGAAAATGCTCTTATTTGCCATAATCATTCCTCTGAGGACCATGCCTGGCTTGTTTAATTGGACTCAAAAGGCACCCATTCCTTAATTTCGGAGTCATGAATTTGAAATCAATAAGCAATGAAAAGGAAAGGAAACATCAGACTAAATTAGTAATCCTTAGACATGGTGCTTACAAGGGGAATTCATAAGTCTGTGCTACGAATTATGAATATGCTCTGACCTATTAATTGTCTGGTTATGTAATTAGCCAGATGAGGAAAGTCTAATACAATGTTGGTGTCATGGCACCATTGCATATGGGTCTCTACACAATATTAATTTATTCTGTCACACCAGATAATGCATTACTTAAAGATGGTGTTTTTTTTTTTTTTTTTTTTTTTTGGAATACCAGATAAAAATATATAAAAAATATCCCTGCTTGGCAGATACTGTACCACTGAAATAGGTAACTGTGGGAAACACATCTGTCTAGACACTAGGCTCTGTGAAGAGAACAAAAAGAAGAAGAAGAAGAATATTTTTAACCACTTATTACCACAATAAGTGGACAATTTACATTAATCCTTTCTTTTTGAAACTAACCGGCTATGTCCTGATACACAACACCTATTTTTTCCAGACATTTTTCTCATGGAAGAATCCTGTTTAACCTTAAAATAATTTTTTATTTGTCCACAATTTCAACACAAACTTTTTTCTTTAGAGAACCATGTATAACTATTTTCTAATATAGGAAACATATAGCTATAGACCATTTATTGGCCAGTCTGGCTATCTCTTTTAAAGTACTAAAAAAGTGGGTAGTTTTAAACCTGAATTTCCCATCGTTTCAACCTTTCATGTTGTGTCATTATGGAGACACAGAGTGCTACGGCCCAAGGGATCTGTGGCATGACAAAAAAGAAGAGCAAGACAAACGACAGAGCCACTGAAAGCTCGGCACTCAACCTGCCAGCTGCTTCCAAACAGCCTCAAATTGGCTAAAAAGAGCCCTGTGATAGTTGCCAAACATATTTCTTCAGCCGAGAACAACACAATGACGTCCATCCAGCATCTGATACAGTCCTTATTGTTCTTTCTGACTGAAATCATCATTTCCTGTGGGGGATATTGTACAGTGAGAAAACCGGTGAGGCTGATGAAGGGTGAATGGGCTGTCTGTTCGCTGTCAGAGCGCGCCTCACGTCCACTGCCAGAGCTTGCGGCCGGCCTTAAATGAATATGTCGGTGTAATTGCTCTGTGAGTGTGCCGCTGTGTGAGAAGACTACATTCCATTAGACTGAGAAGACCCTGGGGGGAGACGGAGGGATCTTGGCTAGATGTGTTTGTGTGATAGGGCAGGACTTCGTAAAGTGAGTGTTGTAATGTCTAGGGACGAGAACACATAGGACCATGCGTCTACTCGTTGACGGGGAGCAGACGTTCCAGTTTGTGCAGAAATGTAATTTGTAAAGTTAAAGCATTCCCAATGGTACAGTCATAGGATTTGAGGATTTGTACAAGGGATGTAGCCTATACAGTGTGTGTGTGTGTGTGTGTGTGTGTGTGTGTGCGTATATATATATATATATATATATATATATATACAGTATATATTTAATAGACTATCAGACTAACAAAAACAAACATTGAACCTAATAATAATAAATTCTGATAGGTAATGACCACATTTCATAAGCAGGTAAATTTCATGATAAAATGTCAATGGGTTGTGAACTGCATTAACTTTTTCTTTAAACATAAGCAATATTTGGCTACATCAACAACTTTAAAACTGCATCAACCTCAGGTAGACATATATAATATAGAACAATTGGCAGCTTTTGAGTCAGCACAACTGCAGAAGGGAAGGACATTAACAATCAATGTTGCTACCATTGTGTATTTCAGATTTGTTATTTATAGATTTGGCATAGCACACACTTCTCAGCAACAAATCTGACAGGCTTCAGCAGTTAGACAGGACACCTGAGGCTGAAGGTGCTGCTGAACCGTGATATGGGTCTAGGTAAGTGCACAAGACAGCAGTTGGTCTAATATATTTCAGACATTGCCTAATTATATAGACAAACTGTGTAGAGATCAAAGTCATATGTAGAGATGTGCATATTTGACAGCCTAGACTAGTGATTCTGAAGCTTGTCAGTCCAATCATATTTAAATATATATATATATATATATATATATATATATATATATATATATATATATATATATATATATTTTTTTTTTTTTTTTTTTTTTTTTTTTTCTCCTCAAACATCATAGTGATTTCACACTTTGGAATGGCAGTGTACAGTATATGTTTTGACACAACCCTGGTTTAATTAATCCCGACTTAATGACTTAATGTCTTAAATTATATTGATTTTTTTTTTTATCATAAAAAATGCTGCTTGATACAATAAATGCTGCTACATATATAGTTTGAATTCAGATTTTGTGCACTGCTGCTTGTAAAACTATGTTCACATTAACAAAAATAGCTGCAATTTGCAGGTGTAATTTGTTGTTTGGATGTTAAATATTTTCAACCATTCAACGCTAAAGAATAAAGGGTTAAAATGATCTAATTCCAGAACCTCATTAGTCAATGCAGCCAACCATACAGCAGGTAAATATGACCATCACTCACACAGACAATATTATCCATAATCCATTTGCTTACATTAACATACTTGAAAATATGCATAAACCCCTGATTATTTGTGTATTTACAAAGGGCTCCCATCAACTCATTATAAAAAAGGGCTTTGTGTGCAAGCAACTGAAACATACAATAACATTATAATTAATTAAAAAAGATTTATCTATATTTTAAATTTAAAAAATGCTTTCAAGGATCTGTCGAGAATTGTCTCATGCGACTCAAATCGTTTTTTAAACCTATTATTATTTTAAATGTATTCATTTAAACCTTTTTTCCTGCAAATCATGGAGTTGGAGGCTAGCAGATGTCGGCAGTATAATAAGGTGACCCTCATTCTACATTATGTGTCAGTTACGGAGGATCACCCTTAAGCTGAGCCCCAGAGCTCAGTCACACAGCTGTGCAGGTCTGCATCAAAACGATACGCAGAGTTATTGTGCACTTAATGCCATGCCGGAGACCCACATGCCACATTTATTATGGCCAAGAATTCAGCAGGCATTACATATAAGATGGCAATCAAATAATGAAAGTGTTTGCACCCACATGGTTGCCGCTTTTCGACAGGCCCAGACGTGTCTACGTGGGAGTCGATTCTTCATGTGGTGCCTTCCGAAAGGTACAAGCATCTCTGTGACACAGACTGGGAGGTTGACAGAGGTTTCATTCTCCTACGTAGAGCGGCTGGACAGCTTTGTGCAAGATAATGGATTTAAATAACCAGAGAACAGGAAGACTTCTTTTTACAGGAACTAGAGGGATTTGAATAGACAAATGTGACAGTTTTGGCAGTCCAAATGGATTCACATGCTCTCCACTATGGGGACAGATGTTTCAAACGTTGTTCTTCTGAATAAATCCCAAGGCAAACATAAGACCTCATATGAAGAGTACTTACTGGCCTTTTAGTTTCCATGAGATTCGACAGGTAATAAGTGCATGTCATTTTTCATTGTCAGCTTTTATTGGCCAGACATCGGAATTTAATTGGCCAGACTATTAAAAATAGTGTTTGAATTCATTGCCATATATTTCTGTATCCAATATGAACGGATCTGGAAAAATAGTAATTGTTACTTGATTAATGTCATTTACTCCTTACACTACAAAAAAATAAAAATAAAAAATAAAATACGGTAACACTTTATAATAACGTTCAGTTGTAAGTCTTTTATAAGTGATTAGTTAATGATGAAATAATCATTTACAAAACCTTCACAAATGATTATTAAGTGATATGCTAACAATTTGTGTATGTTTTGTTAATTCATTTACAAATTAATTTACAAGTAATTAGTTAATGATGAACTAATTATTTACAAAACATGACTATGTGTTTATAAATTATGAATAAGTGATATGTTCATTTTATTGTAAGGACTATGCTAACGATTTACCCATCTGTCGTAAATTATCTGAAAAATGGCATCATGAAATAATTAAACAGATCCTTAGTAAATGGTTAAAATTTACTAGTTAACCCCTTAACTGTCACCCCCATTTTTTAAGTTTATCCAAACTTAAATAGTAATTCATGAACACTTTGGAGCTAAGGTTGTCATGACTCTGGGCTGTGGGTTCCCTCAGCCACCTGAGGTCACTGTTTCCCTTTCCCTTGCACTGCACTTCCCTGATTGTATACACCTGTCTGTGATCGTTAGCACTTATCTAACCCACACCTGTTCACTATTATATGGACTATAAGAACTCTCATTCCCCACTAATCATCCTGGCTGCATTGTCTTCGTATGTCTGTTTCTCACGCTCCTGATCTCTGTTTTCCTTGCTCGTGTTTTAGTTCTGTTTACTTTGTATTTTCAAGTCGTGTTGTGCCGTGTTGGCCTTTTGTTTGTTTGTTTGTTTATTGTTGAATTAAAATGACCTTCCCTGCATTTTGGACCCTGACCTCATCTCTCAGCATCTCACGAACGTGACAAAGGTAGGTCTCTTTTTAAAGAAAACTTTACTGTATAGAGAATACACTGTACAATTTTTATTATATTTTATATAAAATACATATTGTACATAAATTTGAAGTTGATATGAAAAAAAATTGTGGTTCTTGTGAAAGTTTGTTTAGGGCGTTATAAAATACTAAATAACCTTATATAATTCATACACTACATGGTGCAAAGTGCATTAGTGCATAAGTACATAGTGAATAAGTGCAGAGTGTATAGTGCGTCATTTGGGACACAGCTCATGTTTGCCAGAGAAAACATCTTTACCCTCACCAGTCAGCCCTTACATTGCAGTACGAACTTCAAAGCATTTAAAAGCTGTTGATGAATAAATAATGAATAAATAATTTACAACATTTTCTGCATCCCCTAATCTAAAGTGTAAACTACTCATCTGTTGTAAATGTTTTACAAACCTGCCAGTTCCAGATTGTGTGGGTATCAGGTGGGTATACACACTGTGTGAAAGACCTTTAATGAGTAAAACATTTACAACTGATGAATTGTTTACACTTTAGATTAGGGGATGCAGAAAGATTTGTAAATGATTTATGCATGATGCGATCTTCAGTGAAGGATAAAAATGTAAATGATTGATATTTTAATTATTTTTACGTGACAAATAATATATTAACTAGTAACGTATTAGCCACTTACTAAGGATCTGTTTGATTATTTAATGATATGCTATTTTTTTAAGATAAATTTCGACAGAATTGTAAATTGTCAGCATATTACTTAATCATCATTTGTGAATGTATAATCATGTTTTGTAAATTATTAGTTCATCATTATCTAATCACTTGCAAATGATTTATAACTTAATCTACAAAACATAGATAAAAATACTAACATATCACTTATTAATCATTTATGAATGCATAGTGATGTTTTGTAAATGATTAGTTCATCATTAACTAATTACTTGTAAATAACTTGTAAATGAACTAACAAAACATACACAAAATGTTAGCATATCACTTATTAAACATTTATGAATGTTTCGCAAAACATTAGTTTATCATTAACTAACCACTTATAAATGACTTACAACTGAACGTTATTATAACGTGTTACCAAAAATACAAATTAGAATTGCATGAGAATTTTTTTATGAAGGATTATTAGTATTATTATCAACAGATATGCTATTTAACAGATAATCAAAACTTTCTGTTTCACCTAGGTGCCCATGGACTTTACCACAGTTTTTTGCTACAGATCTGGCCATTAAAAATGCGTCTATTTTCACGCGGCAGCCTGCAATTCAGCACACGTGGCCACGCGGCGGCCTGCAGGGGCTTTTTTAGGTTTTTTTAAAACGTTGTTGCGCTTCATATAATATCCACCAGGTGGCGCAAGGAACAACATTCTGTGGCCAAGCCCTGCACAAAGAGGGCTATTTGGACAGTATTTATGTCTGTTGTTTCAATATCTGGCGCCATAATCGGTAATTCATTCTGTATGTAACGGCAAAGTATTTATAATTTCGTTTCCTTTTTATTAAGTTAATTTAGAAAAAATTTTTTGGAGCATTTTTGTTCGTTAAACGTAAGCTTTTTGTTTCTTAAAGACCAAGCGGCAGACAGTGAGTTGACCTACTCTGTGTTTCAATTTGCCTTCTCAAATCACGAATTGGCTAAAATAAAATCCATAGATGTAAAATAAAATATATAAATAATAATAGATATAAATATGCGCTATTAGGTGCATATCCAATCGTTTGTGCGGAGAGAGCAAAACACATTTTTAGGACATGAAGGCTCAAGCTCGATCAGTTAAATTTTTTTTCAGTGGAAAATATTTAACCGTTATTTTTTTGTCAGACATGATAAATAAATATGTAGAAAGACTTAAATTACTACTTAACGAAAAAAAAAAAAAATAGAAAACAAAAGCTGTTTTTATTATGTAGCTAGTCCGTAGAGATGCATTTCTCTCTAAAGGCGCCCGTCCAACGAGGATATGAGGACTGTTAACTGCATCATCACTGACTCAGAAAACAGTAGTTTCTAAATAAATAATTCAAATATCTCCTTACTATTTGACAGTCATGGTATTTACTTTTGCCAGTGTTTTGTGGTAAGCTTTAAACACGGAACCCTTCCAAGCTGTGCTGAACGTGCGCTCAATGCTGCTGACAGGACCGTCATGGTAGCCTGGTCTCGTGGTTCCTCCAGCACTGCAATTTTTTTTTAAATCACCACTGAATGTCTAAAATATAATTTTAGCCCGCATTTGATCTTTGACGGACTAAAATGCAGGGCTATAATACGTCTTAAAAGTGGAACATGGAAATATAATGGATGTACTGCGAAAAAAGTTTTATACTCGACATTGTTTCCAAATGGTTAAATGTGAGATTCTGGAAATGAGAATTAAATTTAGCGTGTCGGGTCGGGAAGAAAATTATTCTAAGTGGGTATATATAGGCTATATATTCTAAGGGTGTATAGCTATATATAGTTAGTATCATAGGCGGAGCGTGTGTAAGGCTTAGCCTTCCCCTGGCCAAGGGGACCTGGGGCCGAAAAATGCCACTAAATTGGACATATTCCCCTGCACAAACAAAATCAATATATTACGTCTGTTGATAATAAAATGAAAATGAATAGAAAATGTAAATTGCGGCATTACATTAAGATCAGCTAATCTGCACCGTAATTCTTTTTAGGCGTTTTTACAGTGTTATAACGAACCACACACGATTCTGTTGGGTTAGGAATGCAATGTCTATCAGAAGCGTTCAAATGAGTCTTGTCAGTTTTGTTGAGTGCGCGCAACTCTTGATTTTTTTTTAAAATCATAAACAACAAAGCTCAGACGCACCTAAAATGTAGCTAAGTAAGAGATTCATTACACAGGGAATACAACGAAATCATGGTTTACATTTAAGATACAAGTTCATTAAGATATAAGATAACATGTTTGAAAAGTTCTTTAAAAGCATCTGGATGCAAAAATAGTATTTTTTAAAGGTGTTTTTAAAGCATTTGCTTTATGGATTAAAATACTAATAGGCTAATAAATAATTTGCATATCGGACAAAATTGCGTTGCAGCAAATCCTCTAAATTTTAAGATATATAGAACAGAGAAACATAAAATCTGAAAATATAAGCAGCTACAATTATTAAAGTTTTACATATACTCTATGCCAGTATAATTTGTAATTATAATTATAATTTTATAGTATATTCTATAACATTATAATTTTAATAGAATTATAAAATAAATATAATCAGGCCTGTTTTAGGCTTTTCCTTACTTTTATATTTTAGACATTCATCAATAATGGAGATAAAGAGAAAAATTTCTCGCCATTTCTAAATTGGACGTGCCTTTATATAGAAATATCTTTAAATCTTTAGGCCTACAGATTACATAATGAACGTTTCTATTTTCGATTTGAATTATTTCGTTTTAAAGTGGTAATTTAAAGCTTTCTATGTTCATTGTGAAGCGATGTTCAAGAACAGACGGCAGCAAGCGCATCTTCTGTTTTCCTTTATTTTATAAACGCACGAGTTGTTTATAGGCTATTGTGAGTGCACTAAAATAAAAATGGACCCGTTACAGGTCAGAATGATGTATTACTCCTATACCTTTATGAGCAAAAATGAAGAAATTATTTTTTTTTTTTTCACACAAAAAAAGTGATTGCACTGGTGCCTCCATTTCCTGCAAAGCTGCTTCAGCTGCCTTCAAGTCTCCACACAAACGATTTGATATTCATCCAACAGCGCGCATTTATCAAGGTTAAACGTTTAAACTAACATGTGTGATATGCTTGAACTGTTTTATATATAGATTTTAATTTAGGCAAGTCCTTATGCTTTGAGAAGGCTAAATTGATAGAGGATCGACTCACTGCCGCTGGCCGCTTATCATCATTACTTTAAAAACATTTAACGTACAATTAACGAACAAAAATGCTTCAAACGTTTTGCTAAAAAGCGTAGAGCTTTTGCGCAGAGAAAAACCTAAGCTGTATATAAAAGAAATAAATATGCCCATATGTGAAATATATTTTTCTGAATGAATAATAAATTAACAAAACAAAAGAGAAAAAAATAACAAGTACAAAATTACAAAATACATTATACATTTCAACATTTTAAACCAACAGCAAATGAAGATTTGCATGTTTGAGAGGTAGCTCGTCTTTTTCATACCATTTATACAATTTAAGATACACTTTATTTGATTGATTTGTGTAAGAGGAGAAATATAAACTATAGTTTGGAGTGTTCATTTATTTTATGTATTATTATTAGTAGTAGTATTTTCTTTAGATTTCTTTTTGGGTTTTTGTGCTGTACATTATGATGTCGCGCTGCCCATGCAGTTTTTTTTTTTTATTATTGTGGTTGTACACAAATAAAAGAAATATGTAAAATAGCCTAGTTTTGAACAATGCCTAATTCTTAAACGAGTATTGCAAGCTGTATCCACATTTATAATGGAAAAAAATCAAGTGATCCTGTCGGTGCCGCGGGCAGTTACACATTACTAACTCCGCAACTTTCATCTTCAGAACAAAATACATGATATATTTCAACGTTTTAAAGCAACATCAAATTAATATATGCATGTTTGAGAGGTAGTTTGTCTTTTTCTTACCATATGTACAATTTTAGATACACTAAAAATTGATTTGAGTAAAGAGGAGAATTATAAACTATACTTTGTGTAGTGTTAAATTTTTATTTATTTATTATTATTATTATTATTATTATTATTATTAAGATTTGTTTTTGTGATTTTGGTGCTGTACATTCTGATTGCGAGCTGCCCATGCCCTTTATTTTTTCTTAAAAAATAATTGAAGGAAAAGGGACTGTTTACAGTTAAACAGTTAAAGTTCTTCCGGCTGTGTCAGGGTGGACATACTGGACTGTAACAATGTCTAAAGTTGTTTAAAAATGTCTAAGCATTGGCTAAAGTGTAAAAAGAAAATATAATGTACATTTCTGATCACTTGAATAAATAAGTTTTTTTTTTTTTTTTGGCATTGTTGTTAAGAATCTGTTATCAAAAACAAAAAAAAGATAATAAAAAGTAAAGTCGTTGCCGTATTAATGTGTGCAAAGTTGTAGCGATATTAGATCCTAATAGTGTATTTTGAGAATAAAGGCATAACAAATTAAATTAAATTAAAAACTGGAGAGCATTGTATTTTGTAATTGCATGTGATTCAGCGCAACAAACGAGTAACACAGTACGTGTCACTTTTAAACTTGCCATTTCACCTTTCACCTTCCCCCCAACCTATGAATAAAGGTGAGAAGAGCTGGCTTGGCTCCGGGGAGGGGGGGGGGGGGGGGGGTGATGGGGTGTTAAAACCGGTGTTTAGTTGGAGGGGGAAGGGGAAGGGGAAGGGCCAGATAGGCCTCCAAACAAAGATTTTTCGGGACCTCACTTCAAACGAAGGGCTAAGAGAAATTTCCATTTTCCAACATGCCTGCTCACTCGAGCAAGCAGACTTATAAATATAGGTAATTTTTGCCATTAATAAGGATTTTTATGACAATTTTTCATTATATGTATATTACCTTCAATCTTGTGTTTGTGTTATGATTATCATCTCTGTAGAAATTAATACAATATTAAATAATTATATAGGCAATGCTGTATATGCTAATGATGTCTGTGCGCAATGTAGACAGCATTCACAAGTTTATCATGAATAAACATTACATAAAGTACTTAAAATTTAATAGCCTCACAAGAAACATTTTATGCATCCCAGAGTCTTGTCCATTAACTGACCTTCTTTTTTTCAATAATATTTGTATTATTCGTTTATATTCGTTATTTTCACCTTTATTTTGATCTCTTTACAAAACATTCTGAATGTTTTTATTTATTGTGAATCGCTTAATCTAAATAACTTTATGTATATATGCTATTTGCCATTTATTTTGCAAATATTGTAAACGACAATTATGCCAATAAAGTTTTGACTTTTTGATTGTATTTATGCCCGTGTGTGACCATAAACGATTTACAAATGGAACTAATGATTCACTCGTCAATGAAACACAATAGGTTATCTATTAATTAGACGAATAATATATATATATATATATATATATATATATATATATATATATATTAGTGGTGGGCCGTTATCGGCGTTAACGTGCTGCGTTAACGTGAAACTCTTATCGCGCGATAAAAAAAATATCGCCGTTAATCTATTCTCAAATTTGGGTTGGGAGCTGGGTCTAAACTACGCAAGATATGATGACTTTCACCTTGATAGTTTAACGCGGATGTATACCGAAGACTGTAGTAGAATATGGTCGCGCGTTTAAGTCTCCTCCGCCAAAACACAGACGGGATCACGTCATCCTCCATTCATAAAAACCGAATCTACTATAGCGAAATGCCACGTAAATTCGTCGTTTTTTGGATTCATAAATCAAATGTTGGTCAGTCACTTAATTCAAATCGCGATATGGACTAGTGTATGTGAAAACTGAAATGCAAAAAGACCGTTTTAATATGAATCCGATATGTTCCGTTTGCCTAGCTGTATGTATGCATTGCGGAGACGCGCTTTTACTACACGCATACTGAAACACACGTGACGCTCCCGGTAATTTTTGGCATTTGCATCTCACATGAACAGATAAACTCAATCTCCCAAACTGCTGTGAGTGTCACTTTTACCGTTTCATTTGAGAAAACTAGCATCATATCATACTGTATACACAGAAACTTCTCGGCAACCTGTCAAAATAAAAGTACGGTGTAACATGTAATGGGCTGGGTAGGTGTTGACGTTAAAAAAAACACAATCTAATAGGTAGAAAAAATAATTTCATTGTTAGTTAGTTAGTAAACACAAGTACATCTAATTGAACATAATTTATTTTCATCAACAAATTATCATAGAACAGCTTCATGAGCTTTATGATCCATTCTCAAAGACTTTAAGTCATTATTTGGGTAGCACACATATTCTGAATGCCTTCAGCAGAATTCAAATTAGCCATTTTAATCTAGATTAATCTAGATTAATTCCAAAATTTAATCTAGATTAATCTAGATTAAAAAAATTAATCTATGCCCACCCCTAATATATATATATATGTATGTGTGTGTGTGTGTGTGTGTGTGTGTGTGTGTGTGTGTGTGTGTGTGTTTGTGTGTGTTATATATGTCCCCTCCAGGTCACCGTACAAACGAGTCATTCGGGCTTAGAGCCATGTTTGCTGCCGCTTCAGTTCAGTGCTTTACATGACTGCCCCCTACTGATCATGTCTTTCCTATGTCATTGTATTTTCCGTGTTCCCTTGGAATACACCGGCGTCACGCGAGACCACGTACTTCCCGCGCGCATTTTAAATGGCCAGATCTGTACAAGAGAGATAAATAAGAGACAGCAGTTGATAAATATTTGAAAAGAAAATCAAGTTGTTGAAGTGCATCTGCACAAGACGGATTGAATATTGTCCAAATGCATCAGCATGACACAACATACAGTACGAAAGACAGCCTGTGATTGTGAAATAATAAAATCAAAACAATCACACACACCTACCTAAATATTCGCACCCACATGTGTTCAGCTGAATTGAAACGCAAATGACAGCAACACATTTTTGTACATTCCTGAGCATCTTCTTAAGAGTAAAATGTGTCCTCATTTTTAATGCATCACGGTCCTGTAGGCTCAGATTACATATTTATTCAAACAGATCTGTGTGCACAGAACCAGCTCCTACTGGCTTCACATCATGCCTTGTCTTTTCCTGCACCACTTCAAAAGAATGTTGACGGATTGTTTCTCTTTTTTTACATATTCATTTCGTTTCACCCTCCTTTTAGCCTTTTTTCACTTCTCAACCACATCAAATGCAAACTAGGGGCCACCAATTAAGTCGGAGCTTGTAGTAGACTAATTAGAGTGCAAAAATAATCCTCCCGTTTCCTGTCTCTGTGGAGTCTGCTGTTGATATACATGCCTCCCACCCAAACAGAATTAATAATCACTATAGAAGCCCTTTCGCAGATGTCCTGTGTGGCACAGAGCTGTTACGCTAATATAAGGGATTTTAACAGGAACTCATTTCACACAAGTTAAAGAAAGCAGCAGGGACTGAAATGTACAGCTGAGCCTTAGGGGACAATAGGGATAATTGTAACATTTAATAAATGTAACAGAAGATATTGAAAAAATGTCTCTCTCTCTCTCTCTGTGTGTGTGTGTGTGTGTGTACCTGGTATTCATCACGTTGTGGGGACCAAACGTCCCCACAAGGATAGGAATACCAGTAGATTTTGACCTTGTGGGGACATTTCTCAGGTCCCCATGAGGAAACAGGCTTATAAATCATGCACAATAAGTTTTTTTGATGAAGTAAAAGTGTGCACAATCTCCTGCGAGGGCTAGGTTTAGGTGTAGGGTAGGTGTAGGGCGATAGAAAGTACGGTTTGTACAGTATAAAAACCATTACGCCTATGGATTGTCCCCATAAAACATGTAAACCCAACATGTGTGTGTGTGTGTGTGTGTGTGTGTGTGTGTGTGTGTGTGTGTGTGTGTGTGTGTGTGTGTGTGTGTGTGTGTGTGTGTGTGTGTGTGTGTGTGTGTGTTTTAATGTTGGAAACAATATTAGAATTTTTCTTTCAGCATTAATGCATCAGCTGCCTCTAGGCTGTTGGAAAGCGCATTGAGAAATGGTCAGAGGACATCCCAGAATGCATTTGCCATAACTTTTATTATTAAAGGGTGGGTGAATATGTTATAAACTGTGTTTCACTGATGTTGTTTTTCATTCCATAAGTGTTGCTGTGAGGTTTAAATATGCATACAGCATACATACATTTCAATATATCCATTAAATTCTTGCTATGTGTTTCCATTTAATCTGATGTCGCTATCAAAGCCTGTCCTTCGGAATCTTACAATATGCCTAGTATTTGTTACGATATGTTGCTTAATTATTCACATTATAGAACTTTTTCATTCATATTTATCAAATGTTAGAGTTATATAGGATGTTATGAATATAACACCAACTTTCATATACTCTATCTAATTGTATCCAGCTCGATTAAGCTATATATTTAATTTGCTCGAGACAGCTCATGCAAATAGAATAAAGTTAAAGAGCAAGTTGTAAACGCATTTTTCTGTAATATTTGTCATTTTTCTTCTCATAATACACATTCTATAAATGTTGCAAAATCATGATGGTTTTGAAAAACTATCCCATTTTCAACTGTCATGCTTGGCTTCAGGTTTGTGAAAGTCACAAGCAGGTAAGCGAAGCAGCTAATTTCCCTTTTCTCTGGTAATTAATTCTGTTTAAATCTATGGAGGGATTTTTTCATCCCTGGCCAGACAGTGTGCCAACCTGCCTTTAGGTGCTTATTAGGTCTCTAGCACAGCTGATTCTTTATATTTCTTTTTGGTCTATCTTTGCTGACAAACTAGTCATTGGCATGTTTGATCATATTTTAAGATACCTGCACACTTTCACAATGACTTTTTGGCAACAAGAAATTACCTTCTAACGTTGAGGGGAAAAACAGGAATACAATGCTTCAAGAGGCATGTGGGTAGTAGAGTGGATATAGGCTGAATGACACTAAACATGAAATCATGGACACAAACGTGGCAAAAAGTGCCTTCAGGCTACATGAGATCCTTGAGATGTAGTGACAAGTCCCTGAAGACAAAAAATCTGCCATGCAACACATCTGCTTTTACAGAAACCAAAAAACATCCTGCCATTGAGGATGGGAAATACGCCATGCCATGTTTGGCATTTGTGAGTGTGACAGATGTTTTGGCAGGGCAACAAAACTGGTTTCAACTGATGTGTAGCTTCAGTCTCTTGGCTCAGAGTAATGAGCTACCTCAGCAGACATCACACATCACCTGCATCCAAAATATTGCAAGAAGTCACCATGTGGTTCTGCTCAGCAAGCCCAAAGCAAAGCATATAGCTGCAATGAGGGTTCCTAAATGTCTTTAGGTCTTTTCTAACCCAAAAGCCATTTTGGCTCCTCTTATATCTTATATTTTGGGGTCCTCTTAGTTTCCACAACAGCTATGTAATAATGAAAGGTGGGTGGTATCAAAACTGATGGTAGTAAAACTTTGAATCTTTTAATTTTAAGTGTAATGCATTGAACATATCCCAAAATACCACACTGCAAATTTGCAGAACCACCATGTGCAACGAAAGTACAAAAAGTGCAGTCAAAAGCAGAGAAAACGCTAAATTGAGAAGGACATAATATGTTATGAAGTCCTACCTCTTTATCAGATGCCAAAAATCACAGCCTTGATAAAGTCAGTAAACCATGGAGCTGATCGGCTGCAAATGTTTCTAATCTCTTCGCCTCAAAGTCTACTGCCAAGCACAAATGAGATGTGGACCATCTACCACAGGGATGGACTCCATGGGCTCCTCTGGCTGGCTAGATGGCTGACCTCCTCTGGCAGGTAGGTACAGTGAAAAAAGTCCAGTAGTCCTCACTGTTGGTACGGCAGGAGCGCCGTCAGAACAGAGTATCCTTCAGTAAGCAAGAAATCCAGAGGGAATGTGCCTGTAATCCCCAGACTGGAAGCATGCGCTGAAGATAAACAGGGGAGAGTTGCCTCAACATTGTTCTTTTTCCACTGGCAGCAACATCTCTCTTCTCCCACATCCTTCTGACGCTATTTATTTATGTGGGACCGAAGTGGAGTGAGCGTGAGTGAGAGTGAGAGTGTGTGTGAGAGAGAGAGCGAGAGAGAGAGAGAGAGAGAGAGAGAGAGAGAGAGAGAGAGAGAGAGAGGGAGAGATGGAGAGAGAGAGAGCGCAGGAGAGAGCTTGCACTGTCAGTGACTACATTAGCAGCTCTGAGTAGGTGGAGTTTTCTTTGCAGCAGAGAGGATCATGATTTGAAATCCAAAGGAGGGAGAGAGACACAGAGAGAGCACAGCATGAATAGCATTAGAAGAAGAGGAAGAAATAAAGTAGCGCTGAGGTTCAAGAAAATGCATCATGGGTTCACAACCCAGTCAACTAGTCAGTTAGTTCTGCCACCAGTCAACATGTCAAGAAGGAAAAAGGTATCCTCTAATGTCCTCTAACTAAACAGAATATTTGACATCATGATTTCATGCAGGCTTTATCATTTTCATAAGATTTTACATTTCAGTTGATACATTTTTTAACCTAGTTTGAGTGGAATAAAACTGCATTGTGTTATTTCTGAAGGTGCCATTTTGCAGAATGCTAATAAATACTTTCTGTAAGGATGACAAAGTCTTGCTTTTGTTGTATTTACAGTATGGTTTGCACTCTGTGCATTTGTATGCAGAAATAATGTGAGGAGAATACAAGAATGTGGCTGAGAATCTGGATGTAAGATTTAAAGTTATACATTTAAATGAGAAAAAAGTAGTTGAGTCAACTTAAAATATGAAGGCAACCAGCTGCAAAGTTTTAGAGTTTACTGAACTTCAAGAACACTGAATTTGTGCCAACTAATTTTTTAAAGTTTGACTGGTAGTTCACTCAACTTAAACCAGTAGTTTCATATATAATTTGGCACAACTTCATCTACTGAAGTTGAATAAACTCAAAATTTCTTTGCAGCTGGTTGCCTTAAAAAATGAACTCAACTTTATTAAATATTTTTTTGTACAGTGTGCTCGTTTTCATGAATAATAATCATGGTATAAATACAAATGGTATACTTTGTTTGTTTGCTTGTCCAAGAACTGTAACAACATCTTTGATTATGTACTTTTTTTTAATTATTGCAGGTACACTCCAAATTTATATGATATATTGCATGACTTTAAGTATATAATTTAAATCTATATAAAAATGTGCATGATTTAAACAGGGCCATTAGTGGTGGGCTGTTGGTGTTTGCTCAGATAAACTTCTGTGGGGCAGGGGCATCTGTTGCCTAGCAGCCACATCCGGCCCTGCCACCACAAGAAACACCAAAGCAAGACCTGTGAATCAATCTGTCTCTAAGGAGTAAGTATATGTCACTCTTTGTCTCTTTCTTACACACACACATTTAGCACAATTTACAAGGAGCTGTGCTAGACACACACAAATGTGTCAGACTGTGCATATGATTCAGCCATGTCTTGCTGAGGTCATATGGTTCTTTTTATAGCAGACACAGACAGGTGACTGGATACATTAGGGACATTACTGTTGAAGTTCCCTTTAGAAAAAAACCCAGTATAAGGAAAAGCCAACTAAATATAATGCAACTATAACAACATGTAAAACAACACATATTTGCACTTTTTGTCACGTGAAACGAAGGAGGTCTGGGTCCAAATGCAGGGGAAGGATTTTAATGAAACAAAACACAATAAATAAACAAACAAAGCAAAAGGCCAACACGGCACAGACACGACTAGAACCAAAATAAAGTAAACAGAACCGAAAACACGATCAGGAGATCCAGGAGCCAGAGACACACATACGAAGACAATGCAGACACGATGATGAGTGGGAAATGAGAGTTTCTTATAGTCTGAGTAATTGTGAACAGGTGTGAGATAATGAGCTGCTAATGACACGACAGGAGTGAACAATCAGGGAAGTGCAGTGCAAGGAAAGGGAACAGCGACCTCAGGTGGCTGAGGGAAGCCCCACAGCCCAGATCATGACATTACCCCCCCCTCAAGGGAACGGCTTCCAGACGTTCCCAAACAAAATCCAGGAGGGAGGAGGAACGGTGGTAGGTGAATCAGGGGGAGGGACGGCGGGCCAGGCCCGTGCAGTGGAGGAACGTGAGTTTGCCTCGCCGCCAGAGGAACGTCCGCGGGCACCGCAGCCAGGGGAACGTGAGCTGGCCTCGCCGCCAGTGGAACGTCTGCGGTCACCGCCGCGTCATGAACAGAGAGCGCAGTCACCGCCGCGTCAGGAACAGAGGGCGCGGTCACCGCCGCGTCCAGAACAGAGGGCGCGGTCATCGCCGCGTCAGGAACAGAGGGCGCGGTCACCGCAGCATCAGGAACAGAGATAGCGGTCACCGCCGCGTCAGGAACAGAGAGCGCGGTCACCGCCGCGTCAGGAACAGAGATAGCGGTCACCGCCGCGTCAGGAACAGAGAGCGCGGTCACCGCCGCCCCGGGAACCGCCGCCAGACGAGCATCCTCCGCTGCCCAACGAGCGTAGATGGCCGCCATCCACTCGGGCACAGCCGCCTCAACGACCGGTGCGTCCGGAACAGAGAGCGCGGTCACCGCTGCGTCAGGAACAGAGATAGCGGTCACCGCCGCGTCCGGAACAGAGAGCGCGGTCACCGCCGCGTCAGGAACAGAGATAGCGGTCACCGCCGCGTCAGGAACAGAGAGCCCGGTCACCGCCGCGTCAGGAACAGAGATAGCGGTCACCGCCGCGTCAGGAACAAAGAGCGCGGTCACAGCCGCGTCCGGAACAGAGATAGCGGTCGCCGCCGCCCCGGGAACCGCCGCCAGACGAGCGTCCTCCGCTGCCCAACGAGCGTAGATGGCCGCCATCCACTCGGGCACAGCCACCTCGTCAGGCACAGAGCGGGCGGGCGCCGCACCCAAGCGGGCGTACGCCGCCGCCAAGCGAGGGGACGCCGCCTCCTCAAAAAAATTCTTACCCGCTGGACCCACTTGTGCTGGCTGCATTCTGTCACGTGAGATGAAGGAGGTCTGGGTCCAAATGCAGGGGAAGGATTTTAATGAAACAAAACAATAAACAAACACAAACCAAAGGCCAACACGGCACAACACGACTAGAAAATACAAAGTAAACAGAACTGGAACACGAGCAAAGAACACAGAGATCTGGAGATCCACGCCCCGTACATACGGGTATGAGAGTTCTTATAGACCAGATAATTGTGAACAGGTGAGAGCTTTGATGAGTGCTAATGACAAGACAGGTGTTACAATCAGGGAAGTGCAGTGCAGGGAAGGGAAAACAGCGACCTCAGGTGGCTGAGGGAAGCCCCACAGCCCAGATCATGACACTTTTATCACATGCAACTGGCAGTTCCAATCAATCACCATCAAGACATTAACTGTCCTGTCAGTGGCACTAAACTGTTCAAACAAAACAAAACTACCACCTATAATAAACCCTAACATGAGACAAAAGTGCACATTAACTTGTTGTGATTCATGATATGCATCCACAGAATTTCTTCCGATTTGTAAAAAAAAGGATGGCACAAGCAGACTTGGACAGCACTTTTTTCTGCACAATAAAAGGTGCAGATGTGCTCTTTTAATTGAGAATTCGGTAACACTTTCTATGAAGCCCCTATTTATAATACATTATGAGGGTATTTCTAAGGCATTATAATGAATGCATAATGCATTATAATAAACCTTATAATATGTTGTATTATCTCATAAATACTCATAACAACAATTAAAATACATTATAATACTTGAGTATTTGAGGTTATAACTTTTAAGATTATGATTATTTATAACACACATATTTATTCTACCTAATTTACAATGGACAATATCATATTACATTTATTTTTTTCATTTATATTATATTTTATTTTGATGGTCCCCTTAGTCTATTGACTGTATGCAACTTTTCAACTACATGTCAACTAACACTCCTTAGAGTATTAGTAGACTTAGGTTAAGGTTAGGCTAGGTAGTAGAAGGTTAACATGCTTGCAAAGTTACTTATAATCAGTTTGTCTTTT
>NC_133379.1:4537983-4567631 GCF_049309525.1 Garra rufa
ACTGTAGCGGCCTCATGTGCAGCAGGCCAAAAGGTATTACGTTGGCTGCTGCTGCCATAAGACCTAACAGTACTTGAAACTGTTTGACAGTGGGTGACAGGCCTAGCTTGACCGCATTTACTGCAGTAAGGATCGACTCGATCCGAGCAGGAGACATACGTGCCTGCATCGTGGTCGAATCCCATACGACACCTAGATAAGTGGTTCTCTGTAAAGGAGACAGCACACTTTTCTTGGTGTTGAGTCTCAACCCCAAAGCTTCCATGTGAGCGAGAACAGCATCTCGATGCTGGACTGCTAACTGTTCTGAGCTGGCTAGGATCAGCCAGTCGTCTATGTAGTTGAGTATACGGATGCCCTGGAGTCGCAGAGGAGCCAGAGCAGCATCCATACACTTTGTGAACGTTCGGGGTGAGAGTGCTAGGCCGAAAGGAAGAACTCTGTATTGGTAAGCTTTGCCCCTGAAAGCGAACCTGAGAAACTTCCTGTGCTGAGGAAGGATGGAGACGTGAAAGTACGCATCTTTGAGATCTATCGTGACAAACCAGTCCTCGGACCTGATTTGAGACACGACCTGTTTGACAGTTAACATACTGAACTTCAGTTTTCTGACTGAGCGGTTCAGCTGTCTGAGATCTAAGATGGGCCGCAGCCCTCCATCCTTCTTGGGAACAATGAAGTACCGGCTGTAGAACCCGGATTCTCTGAACTGAGGAGGGACCACCTCGATGGCCTCCTTCCTCAGAAGAGAATCTACTTCTTGTTCCATTACCAGAACCTGCTCGGGGCCTACCGTAGTAGGAAATACCCCGTTGAAGGGCGGCGCCGGGGCGCCGAACTGAATTTGATACCCTCTTTCTACAGTACGCAGGACCCATGGAGACACATTCGGCAGTAGTTTCCACGCTGCCAGAAAGTGTACTAAGGGAACCAGCCTCTCGAGGCTGGTTTCTGGTAAACTTTGAGGAATTAATTCGGTGGCCTGTAACAGCTGACTGGCAGGCGACACCTGAATTAACTGCTCTGAGGACCCCCGTGGGGGTGACAAACTTACTGGGTCCGCTACGTTGCCGGGCGGGACCACCAGCAGAGGTCTGTGCGAGACTGTCGCGCCCTGAAACACTGGCAGGGTTAGCTGACTGGTCTCCTGAGGGCCCCGAGGAGAAATGGGCACCATATGATGTGGTGAACCCCATTTCCCCCCGAGAGGGGCTGCCCTCAACGGCCCTGAGCCACAACAGTCAGGGCCGCTTAGCCGAGGACCTCTTCGACTGAAGCACGACCCTCAGGTCGGGCCTAGTCTTGGAGGCCCCCGACTTGGAGCGCTGCTTACCCCGTCCCCTTGGTCTGGGAGGGGTGCGGGTAGCAACGCTCGCTTTCTGCGCCTCGCGGCGTGAGGAGCTGGTACGCGGCTGGGGCTGCTCCCGTCCAGCAGCCCCAGAGGAAAAGACACGGCGAGGGAGGTACTTCTGAAAAGCTGCAGTTTGTCTCCGAGCCTCCTGGTACCTGCTGACGACCGCATCGACCGAGTCGCCAAACAGGCCAGGAGACTGAATTGGGGCGTCCAGCAGGAGGGCCCTGTCCTTCTCCTTCATGTCGGACAGGGACAACCAGAGGTGCCTCTCCGTGACCACAAGGGCTGCCATAGACCGCCCAATAGCACGGGCGGTCTCCTTAGTGGCGCGGAGAGCGAGATCTGCTGTACGCCGCAATTCTGACACATTCACCTCCCTGCCGTCGTCTAAATCCTTGAGCAGGTCGGCCTGGTATGCCTGCAACACAGACATAGTGTGCAGACATGACCCAGCCTGACCCGCTGCCGCGTACCCCTTGCCCAACAAGCTAGATGTTAGTTTAAGAGGCTTGGTGGGCAAGGTCGGAGCCTTCAAAGATGATGCCACTGCAGGAGACAGATAGCTCGCGAGCGTCTGTTCAACTGCTGGCATCATCTTGTACCCGTGCTCCTCGACCCCTCCCACGTTACCGTAGTAACCGGAGGAGGGGGTGAAAACACGGGCCGAGAATGGTTTCTCCCATGATCTCGACAGCTCACTGTGGAGATCAGGGAAAAACGGAAGGCTCCGCCCTGGAGGTGGCTTGCGTGTCCGCAGAAAGCGTTCATCTAACTTGCTTTCTGGCGGCTCATGGGTTTGCTCGGCGGGCCAGCTGATGTTGAGTCTGGCTACCGCACGAGTTACCACCTCCAGGAGCTCCTCAAATTGTGGGGATTTCGTAGGCGGTTGAGGAAGATCAACACTCTCTACATCAACCTCCTCGGAGGAAGATAAGAGAAGTGTTGAGACCTCCTCCCGGGGGGAAGAAACCGCAGTGCGGGCTTCCGCATCCAGGAGGAGATCAACCGATCTGCTGGGTGAGGAAGGAGATAGGGGATCACCCGTCTCCATACCCTCCAACAGATCGAGCTGCGAACCCCACGAGTGCAGCTGCCGCTCCGCCTCGGCGGAAGCGGGGCCAGACCCGCGAGGAACGCTGGTGAAGGCTCCCTCCTCGAAGAGAGCCCTCCGGGAACGAAGCACCCGCAGTGGAAGACATTCACACTGCGGACAGCCAACCCCCTCAAGGGCTGACTGAGCATGCTCCGCTCCCAAGCAGAACACACACATCCTGTGTGTGTCCCCACCAACGATGAATCGCTGGCAAGGAGGAACACACATTCTGTGTGGCTGCTGAACCGCCTTAGAAATATCTAATTTCTTTCCCCTTTTGGCAGACATTGCTCAAACAAAAGCTGTGCAAACTGGCACAAAAAACAGCAATGAATAACCAGACAGACAGACCAACATAGAGCGCTTCGCTGAATGACAAAAGCTGAAGCCGGTTTGAAACGCACGTGCTTATATACTTCCTGGTCGCTGACGTCACCGCGCCGGTGACGTCACTCCCGTCGTTCTATTGGCTACAGACTGATTCAGAGGCGGGTTCGCCAATGGCATTCCCCAGAGCGTTGATGACGCAGTGTGGAGTTCCCGAAAGGGAACAACCCACATCAATAGTATGAAAGTAGCCTAAGTAAGCAACAGTATGCACAGTTCCGATTGCTTTGTGTGAGTACACCCTTAGGCCTGTTTCACACTGGATGCATAAGCAGTTTTTTTTTTTCAATGCAGATTAGACAAGCTGTGTGGCACCATGTAGCAGAGCAGAAGTGGCAGTGCCATAATAGTTTTGGAGCAGAGTTTATTTTTTGTTGCATTGCTCACACTGAATTCACGAGTTCGCTCTTGCATATAATAAACAGCGTAAAAGTTAAGCGTGTTTGGCATGCTGTCCGGGAGAGGGCTCCGAGCTCGGTAGTCATTCCAAAAGCGCTCCCCCAAAGTGCAAATAACTGCAGGACAGCAGCCAGATGACCCCCCAAAAAGCTTAACTTGGCTGGAAGGATGCTGGACGTTTTCAAATAGACAGAGTCTGGGAGGAGTTTCGACGGGCATTGTTGGGGTAGAAAAAGAAGAAAGCATTTTGCGGGAGTGAAACATGAGGCAGGTGGGAATTGTGAATGGTGCTTTCAAGGGAGTGAGCATTGCTGTTGTGTGGAAAAAGGGGCGGTGGCTGCAGCGGGGCTTTGCATTGCTGCGCGTGTAGGGGATAAGCGGGGGCTTGAACAGGAGCCAAGCGATGTTGAGCGTGAGAGGAAAAGCGGGGCGAGCACTGCCGTGCGTAAGGGGGGCTCCAGCAGGGGCGCGCATTGCTGCGCCTATAGGGGATAAGCGGGGGCTTGAACAGGAGCCATGCGATGTTGAGCGTGAGAGGAAAAGCGGGGCGAGCACTGCTGTGCGTAAGGGGGGCTCCAGCGGGGGCGCGCATTGCTGCGCGTATAGGGGATAAGCGGGGGCTTGAACAGGAGCCATGCGATGTTGAGAGTGACGGGAATAGCGGGGCGAGCACTGCTGTGCATAAGGGGGGCTCCAGCGGGGGCGCGCATTGCTGCGCGTATAGGGGATAAGCGGGGGCTTGAACAGGAGCCATGCGATGTTGAGCGTGAGAGGAAAAGCGGGGCGAGCACTGCCGTGCGTAAGGGGGGCTCCAGCGGGGGCGTGCATTGCTGCACGTATAGGGGATAAGCGGGGGCTTGAACAGGAGCCATGCGATGTTGAGCGTGAGGGGAAAAGCGGGGCGAGCACTGCTGTGCGTAAGGGGGGCTCCAGCGGGGCGTGCATTTCTGCGCGTAGGGGAATAAGCTGGGGCTTCAACGAAAGCAGGATGTCCCATGGAAATGGGACGCAGAGGGGATGGTTGAAGCGGCTAGAGATGGCGTGGACAGGGGTGGGCTGGCGGTAGAACGGGTTGGCCGATTAGGGTTTGGTGGGTTTCCTTGATGAAAGCGCGATCTGATCGGATGTAGCTTTTGAAAGCTTCCGATGTCCACCGGCCGAGCGCTTGGATCTGCTGTTGGGAGAGGCCTTTTTGAGCGGCTGTGGTTGCTGCGCCTATGCGGAATGAATGGCTGGAGAAATTGTCAGCTGGTGTGCCAGAGAGAAGCAAGATGGATTTAAGGTGCTTTTGGAACCAAAAGCGTGTGGCGGGGCGGTTGGAGTCATCTGTAAAGAGAGGGTCGGAGGGGAGTCTGGATTGGGATTTCCTGAGCTGAAGGAAGGCTAGGAGGGTTTGGAAGGGTTGGAGGGGTGATTGAAGGTTGAAAATATAAATGAAATGGCCTTTCTTAGTTTGGTCTGTCTTACTTTGTTTAATGAAGTAAGAGATGGTTTCACCGTCTAGAACTGCTAGATCGGAGATGGTAGGGTGGATGGCTGGGTTGAAGCCAGATGTAATGCCGAGCTCAGAGCATCTGAGGAAACCGAAAAAAGCCAGGATAAACATTGCGTCTAATGTGCGGGCGGTATGGATAGAATGGTAACCTTTACGGAGCGTGGATATGCATTTGGTCAGAATCTTTAGGGTGATGGGTTGTCTAGGGTCTGGGCGGCTGGGCTGGGTTTTTTGTATGCCTTTGATGAGGAGGGATGTCTGAGAATTGGGAATATGGGGTGAAGGTGAGCCGAATACCAGTTTGTGGAAAAATTGGACTCCGCTTAGGTATCCTTTAATGGAACTGGCTTTGAGGTTTTTATTGGAGTTGAGATGGGAGATAAATAAGGTGACAGTGAGCAGGGAAAAATCGGGGAAAGGTAAGCTGTAGGCGGCATGGAAAGTTTTAAAGCATTTCCACGCTGTAAGGTAGGATTGAAGAGTCCTGGGGGAGACTGCTTGGAGAATGGAGTCGATGGATGCTTCGAGAAGAGGCCTTAGGGGGTGGGTTATGGGAATATCAGTTCTGAATAAGGAGGGACTGGGGTTGGGAGCGGGTCCGCTTCTGGAGCCAGCGATCTGAATTTCTGAAAAACAAAACGAGAGAGAGAGTCAGCGATTTGATTATTTGACCCGGGGATGTGTTTTGCAGTTATGATGAATTGGTCACAAGCTGAAATCCAAATCAAACGTCTGAGCAAAGGCATGAGTGCAGGGGAGTGGGAACGGCCTTTGTTAATGCAGTGCACGGTAGCTTCGTTGTCGCAGTGGATGACGATGCTGGTGGCGGACCATTCGTTGCCCCATAGGGAAGCTGCGGCCACTAATGGGTAAAGCTCAAATAGTGCTGAGGATGATAGCAGGAGGGGTAAATTTGCCAACTCGGGGGGCCAGGTAGAAGCGAACCAGCGGCCCCGGAGGAAACCTCCAAAGCCGACGGAGGGGGCGGCTTGTCGGTTTGTCTTGGGTGAGGGGAATCCCGAGCTCTGAGAAAAGCTTTTGGGTTGTCAAGAGGTGTGCGGCTGGGACGGAATCTGGGGGTGAGATGATTAAGAATCGTCTAAAAGATGAATCAGATAGGGTAAACTGTAATTGTTGGAGAGGATCCAGCAAATTGCCTCCGACAGCGTGTCGAAGATTTTTGGACTGCTTTTGCAACCAAATGTGAGGCGGACGGCGAAATGGAATTCGTTTTTTTCCAGCGAATGCCAAATAAGTGCCAGAAATCTGGGTGGATGGGCATAACTTTGAAAGCAGAGGTAATATCGACTTTGGCCAACCAAGCGCCGCGACCTGCCTTTTTTTTTTTTTTTTAAATCAAGGTAGTGGCTTGGTCGACGTCGTGATAGTGAAGAGAAAACTCTTCAGGCGTTTTTTTGCCTGAGAATTTTTTCTGGTGGCAACGCCGATGGGGCTGACTCGATAGATGCTAAAGGGAGGGACAGAAAAGGGGCCTATCATGAAATTTGAGTCTATTTCTTTTTTGATTAGGCCGTCCACTATTTCGGGTTCGGTGCAAGCGGAGTGGAGATTTGGGCAGATGAGGTTTTGGGAGGGGAGGCTCAGGACGCCGGGGTGGAATCCATGTGTGAGACCTGCTAGTATCTGGGTCCTGATGGAGTTGGAAACTGGGGGAGGTTCCTGCGTTAAAGCATTTGGCGGGGCTGGGAGGGGTGTGGCTGAGGCCAATGAGAAGGGAGGACGGGCCAGAGGAAGAGGGAAAGTGGCTACCGGGACCGGTAGTGGCGGTAAACCTGAGCTGCGGCCGTCTCCTGGGATGGAAAAGAAGGGGGGAAAGAGAGGGGGAATGGCGTGCGTCGGAGCCTGCGAGGATAGAGGCATGCTCGCGCTGGGGACGGCTCCTGGGGCGGAGCAAACAGAAGGGAAGAGAGGGGAAATGGGGAGCACCGGTGCTTGTGGCATGAGCGGGGGAAATGCTCATGCTATGAGCGGAAGGCGGTGCTGCGGGCCATGAGAAGGGGAGAGAAAGGAGAGGCAAGGGTTGCGGACGGGAATCGGCCGCTGGAGTGGGCGAGCTCGTGCTGCTGCGGCGGCTTGTGGAGGCGATGGCCGGCTCTCTGACAGCATGAGCGGCGAGCTCCCGCTTCGAGGATCGAGCGGGATGGGCGTGGCTGGAGACTGCGGTGTCCGGGGCGTGGCCCAAGCTCGGTGACGGCCTTCTGCTGCGTCCTGACGTGGAGTAGGGCGCTCTGCGGCCCGAGCGCGCTCTGCCTGAGGCCCTGGAGGGAGGGGTAGATTAAGGCTTTTCCTGCGGTTGGAGAGATGAATAGAGAGCGAGGAGATCCGATTTGGAGGAACGGCGTGGAAAAACAACGCCGGCGCTGGTGAGCACCTTGCAGAGCTCGGCTACGGTCCATTTTCCCTTGGCTGGGGCGCAGGAGAAGGCTGAAGCGTAAGAAGACGCTGGGGAAGATGCCCGACGTCTGGAAGATGGTGGAGACGGCGTAAGCTGGCGTCTCGGAGCAGTGTTGTTTTTTGACAACCATCTTAGATTTAGTCTTAGTCTTATGGACTAAAATGCTTATTAGTTTTAGTCCAATTTTAGTCGACGAAAGCCAAAAAGGTTTTAGTCTAGTTTTAGTCTAAAAAGGGGGAAAAGTAGTCTTTTAACAAATTAATGTAGGTCGGTAAGTATTTTGCTGTTGGGTAGTGTCACTTGTAAGTTCTGAAAATAGCAGATCTAGTTCAACACAATGTGAGCTTCCGGATCGACTATTTTCACCAATAATTACAATAATGAAGGAATGTTTTAAAACGTAAAAGACAAACAAGGATGGAATGCTAAAACGGCTTGCCATAGCGGCAGGTACGTTTAAGGTTTTGATTGGCATGCACAATAAGCAGAAATGTCATGCATTTTAAACGTCTGACGGACCACCCGTCTCGTCAACGAAACTCACGCACGTCTCGTCATGTTTTAGTCATCAACGAGCCATTTTTATCTCGTCATCGTCTCGTTATCGTCATGAAAAAGTGGCGTCAACGAAATGATTTCGTCATCGTTGGCGAAAACAACACTGCTCAGAGTGCGAGCAGCGGCGGTGCGTGAGGGCCTGCGGCCCCGTGATGCAGCCGCGGGCTCGATTGGTGGATCCTGCGGAGCGCTGGTGGCCTGAGCGGCGACCTGGATGGAGGCTGGATGAGCTGCAGGTTTGTCTGTATCTGAGGAATAATCCTCGGAGGACGAGTGAATCTCGGACATGTTGCGGCGATTGGGAGTGCCAATGCTGAAATCAGAGATAACTGAAGGTAGGACTGCTTGGTTATTTAAAGGGACTGTAGTAATTGGATAGGGAGAGTGATTGGATAGGGAGTGATTGCTGATGATGAATTGGCCGTGTTAATTATCTGCGCGAGCTTCTCCTGAAATTTGTTAATGAAACATCACTTAAAGCAACAATGCATTGCATGTACTTATTACCCCTACACTTTAACTCAGTATTAAACCTAACCTAAACATAACTATACTAAATCTGTCTAAACTATCACTAAATCTGTCTTTAACCATACTGTAACTGTATCCGATCACAATAGGAGGAAAAGAGTTTTGGGCAACATTTTATTTTAAGGTGTCCTTACACGTTACACATATTTACTATTGTAAAAACAATTAATTATGCATAATTACATGCAAGTAACCCTAAGCCAAACTCCAATCCTAACTCTAACCATATAGTAAGCACATGTAGTTAACTATTATTACTCAGTACTTAAATGTATAATTACACTGTGACAAGGACACCTTAAAATAAAATCTACCTGGTCTCATGACAAAAACGTATCTGGGGCACTTTTTCGCGAGATGTGAAAAAGTATGACTTACAGAGTTTAAAGGCATCATCAGATGCAAAACTCACTTTTACACATTGTTTGAACATTAATGTGTGTTGACAGTTTGTGTACACAACCACCTTACAATGATAAAAATCCACGCAGTTGTATTTTTTTAATCTTTAAAAGTAATATCCCCTTTTTAAAATCAGGTCATTCTCAGCTTCTTGTCAGTGTGACGGCACACCAACAGAGGCCGCTCCCATGATAGTTGATTGACATGAGTGCCTTACCTTAGACCCACCCTCACCGAGCTGAAACAGTCTGACTCCGATCGCCATTGTGTTGACTCAGGTGCAGGGGAAGACAAGAATGTCTCAGACTGAGCAATTGAGGTGTTCTGTTGTTGGATGTAATAATGAACATAGCAGTAGTCATTTACTCTGGACATCTGAGCCACTGAAGACGCAGAGGGTAACGTTACTTTCGTTTTTAAAAAGGAAAGCGCCGATCCCGGTCTACATATTCGTCTATTCTAATCGTTCCTGATGCAGCTTCAACCACAGCAGAAGTGAGTACAAGTGTTTTGTATGCATCTTTGCAAATGGCCTTTCTTAATAATGTGCTAGTTAGCAAGTTTCACTGCTAAACACGGCTATATGTGGCTAAAGTAAACATTACGGCTCATAATCCCACATCAGAGAGGGGCGGGGCGAGCAGAGCTCATTTGCATTTAAAGGGACCATGCAATAAAATAAGTTGATTTTTTTTTGCAGAGCTGATTTTGACGGGTGTTTTTTTTTTTAACTACTATTGAGAATTTTCAACCAAAGTATATTATAGACTTTTCATTAAGACTAAAGTATCATATGAACTTGTAGAAAATGACACAGTTACTTGAAGAATATTATATTATGACTTAAAAACTATTTTAACATGCTGTGAGATTTGAAAACTGATGCTTTTCAATGTTAGCATGACATATCCAGCTTCATATCTATGGGTTTTCATAGGCGTTAGGTTTGTTCTGTAGCTCACGCAGTACGGAGATGTACTTGAGAGGTGAAGAGCTCCGGTTTGAATCCCGTGTAACTACAGTTCGACAAAAGAGTTAAAATCTACATAAAAGGAAGATTTAAATGGCGTCAACAAGTGCATTTTTATATCGGTTTTGTATTTGTTAACACTATCAGGTAGGTTTAGGGTTGGTTTTGGTGTAGGGCAGGGGTTTTCAAACCTGTCCTGGAGCCTCCCCTGCCCTGCACATTTTGCTTGTCTCTCTCATCTAATACACCTGATTCAAATCATCAGCTCATTAGTAGAGACTGCAAGACCTGAATTGGGTGTGCCTAATAAGGGAGACATACAAAATGTGCAGGGCAGGGGAGGCTCCAGGACAGGTTTGAAAACCCCTGGTGTAGGGCATATTTCCAACATGATAGAGCAATACATCTACATGGTACATTGTACTTAATTTACATATTTATTTAGTTAGTTTGATTATGAAGTCATAGTAGTAAAAAGTTATCTAATATAAAGTTGGAGAAAAAATAGTCCTACATACAAAAGTATTTTCAGGACAAAAACCTGACAAATGTCTTGAAATACACAATTTGAACAATGTCTTCAGGTGGTATAAGAAGAATAATTCACTCATCTTGTTGAATTATTAGAAAAATAATGCATACCTGAGGTGTGTTGGATTATTAAACTACCAGTCACCAATTATTCCTTGTGTAATAACCTCTTTATAACAACGTAATGCAGTCTATGTCATTTTCCAGTCAGAATGACTCATCACTACACTCACTGCTAGTGTCAGTGCCTGGTGAGTGGTGGACTGTCTGTGTAAAATCATTACACAAGCCCTCCAGCCATACGAGAGAGGTAGTATCAACCTCACCTGTCCAGACACTTCTGTGGAAAGACGAAAAGACTCAGACAGCCCTTTGATTTTTCTCTCTTGGATAACATGCTTTGAATGGTGCCCACAGTAATGTGTGCTTTTTCTTTTACCTTTAGTTATAATCTTAGCTAAAAGGGCACTGCCTACACCTACAAGAGTCATGCTGTTACCACTGCTTATAGGAACAACTGAAGTTATATATAGACTTGCTTCCAAATATGTGCTATGTTCCTGCAGAGAAACACAAATATTTAGTATTCTGAACATGTCCGGCTGAAAGCAGGAATTTTTTTACCCTTTTAAACTAAAGAACCTGTTGATGTATTGATGTAAAACATGCAGATGGTTAAAGTAATCACTGTAGCTGCTTCAAAATGTATTTATATGTTTTTCAATACAGTGTGATTAGTACTATTTGGTAACTTTAACCTTACACAGCTTTTCATGGAGGACTTGTCATAATCTGGCGGTGAGATGTGGAGTCAAACAGAACCACAACATGCTCATAAACCAGAACATACCCACAAGAGTCATAATGTACAAAACATTTGTATTGCACTGTTGAAAGTAGACTGTAATTGCTACAAATATCCAATCAATATAGATGTCAGCTGCAAATGATTTCAAACGAACAATAATTGCTCTGTTTCTTGGATTTTCTTCTAGTAAAAAACGTCTAGGTTACGAAGGTAACCCTCGTTCCCTGAAGGAGGGAACGGAGACGTTACATGGGAATCACTTGAGAGTCCAATCGTCTCTGAGCCTTATTCAAAAGGCCAATGAAAATTGGCGAGTGGCATTTGCATGCTAAGCCATGCCCCGTACATACGGGTATATAAGATGGCGGCATGCAGCCAGTCAGTCAGGTTTTTGCTGAAGAGCCGGACCGAGCCGGCGTCAGCGCGACGCCAGGGTCGTGGCAGGGGATGTAACGTCTCCGTTCCCTCCTTCAGGGAACGAGGGTTACCTTCGGAACCTAGACGTTCCCCTTCAGTCGTTTCACTACGACGTTAGATGGGAACAGACCCTATGGAACAGGCCACGACCCTGACGCCGCGTTACGCACAACCCCACGTGCTGACAGGCGGACGTGTCAGCAGATGAAGATTGTAACGTAACCTTCCCAACGCCCTGGGGGCCAGTAAAGGGGCCCCACAAGGATGCCAGATGTACTGAAGAATGGGTTGGGGGGGCGGAGCACATGAGATCTTTGCATGTGGAAATAAGAATAATTCAATATATCCATAAAGACTTTTAGGGATACACGAGGGAAACAGCGGTCTCCTCTGCTGGAATAATTAAGAAATAAGCCACAACCTGCGGGGCGAAGGAGACCCAGGCAGGATCACAGTCAGGGACTACTCCGCATCTAGGCCAGACAGCGGGGCACGGAGGACCCAGGGTTCACCGGAGGGAACATTCTGGGAATTGGCGCACGGATCCACGTGGGAATGGCACAGCAAGCCGACACCAGCCATCCTCCCGCTCACCTGAAGTCTTAAGTTAAGACACGGGAGGATACGGCCTCTACGCAAAGGTTGTAGAACCTAGCGAAGGTATTAGGTGTCGCCCAGCCCTCAGCTCTACAGATGTCTGCTAGCAAGGCGCCATGAGCCAACGCATAGGATGAGGCAACACTCCTAGTGGAGTGGGCATGAACACCTAAGGGGCATGGCTCTCCCTGATATAAGTAAGATAGGGAGATGGCTTCTACCACCCAATGGGCCAACCTCTGTTTGGAGACAGCATTCCCTTTCTGCTGACCTCCGAAGCAGACAAAGAGCTGCTCAGTGCGCCTGAAGTGCCGAGTACGGTCTACGTAAATATTCAGAGCACGAACAGGGCAGAGCAGCGCAGAAGCCGGGTCTGCCTCCTCCGGGGGCAGAGCTTGCAGGTTCACCACCTGATCGCGGAAGGGCGTGGTGGGAACCTTGGGCACATAGCCGGGCCGGGGTCTCAAGATGACGTGAGAATCTCCGGGCCCGAACTCAAGGCACGTTTCGTTGACAGAGAAGGCTTGTAGGTCCCCTACCCTCTTGATGGAGGCCAGAGCAGTCAGGAGCGCTGTCTTAAGAGACAGAAATTTCAGCTCAACTGACACAAGTGGCTCGAATGGGGCTTCCCGTAGGCCACGGAGGGTGACGGAGAGATCCCAAGAGGGTATGAGGTGCGGTCTGGGAGGATTAAGTCTCCTGGCACCTCTAAGGAACCTCACGACCAGTGGGTGCTTACCCAGGGATGTTCCATCCACTGCATCATGATACGCTGCAATAGCAGCAACATAGACTTTGAGAGTCGAAGGGGACAGCCTGCGCTCCAACTTCTCTTGCAGGAAGGAAAGCACTACTGCAATCGTGCATCTCTGTGGGTCCTCAGCTCGAGAGGAGCACCAGTCAACGAACAGACCCCACCTCAGAGCGTAAGCCTGCCTCATAGAAGGGGCTCGGGACTGAATGATGGTGTTTCTCATGGCCTGGGGAAGGCCGGCGAGGTCTGACACGTCCCGTCCAGGAGCCAGACATGAAGGTTCCACAGGTCGGGGCGCGGGTGCCAAATTGTGCCCATCACCTGAGAAAGAAGGTCTTTCCTCAAGGGGATTTTCCAGGGAGGGGCTGCCGCGAGGGAAATGAGTTCTGGAAACCAGGTCTGGGTGGGCCAATATGGTGCAACCAGCAAGACCTTCTCCTCGTCCTCCCTGATCTTGCACAGGGTCTGTGCAAGGAGGCTCACTGGGGGAAAGGCGTACTTGAGCCCCGGAGGCCAGCTGTGTGCCAGGGCGTCTCTGCCGAGGGGAGCCTGGGTCAGAGAGAAAAAGAGCTGGTAGTGGGAGGTTTCGGGAGAGGCGAACAGATCTATCTGAGCCTGGCCGAAACGACTCCAAATCAGCTGGACTGACTCGGGGTGGAGTCGCCATTCTCCGGGGTGGGTGGACTGCCGTGAGAGCTGATCCGCTGCACGGTTGAGTTCCCCTGGAATGTGAATGGCACGTAGCGATTTCAGCCATGTTTGACTCCAGAGGAGCAGACGGCGGGCGAGTTGTGACATGCGAGGTGAGTGAAGGCCGCCCTGGCTATTGATATACGCCCGCAGTCGCGGTGCTGTCGGTGTGAACAAGCATGTGCTTCTGACGCAGCGTCGATCGGAAGCGACGAAGGGCCAGAAGCACAGTCAACAACTCGAGGCAATTGATGTGCCACTGCAGCTGAGGTCCTGTCCAGGAGCCCGAGGCTGCTTGCCCGTTGCATACAGCACCCCAACCCGTGGTGGAGGCATCCGTGTACACCACGACATGCCTGGAAACCTGCCCCAAGGGAACTCCAGCCCGAAGGAGGACAGGGTCTGACCACGGGCTGAAAAGGCGGCGACACTGCAGGGAAACGCCAATCCGAAGTGTCTTGGAACTCGATCGTGTAACCAGCGCTGAAGCGGTCTCATATGAAGCAAGCCCAGCGGCGTGACCACGGCCGCGGCTGCCATATGCCCCAGGAGCCTCTGAAAAGTCTTGAGAGGGACCGCTGTCTTGTGTCTGAATAAGTCCAGACATCTCAGCACTGACTGCATGCGCTCGTTTGTGAGGCGGGCTGTCATGTTGATCGAGTCCAGCTCCACACCGAGAAAAGAGATCCTCTGCACTGGGGAGAGTTTGCTCTTATCTCGGTTGACCTGAAGGCCCAGATGGCTGAGGTGCCGAAGCACCAGGTCCCTCTGCTCGCACAACAGGTCTCGCGAGTGAGCTACAAGGAGCCAGTCGTCGAGATAGTTGAGGATGCAAAACCCCGACTGCCAAAGATGGGTCAGGGCTGCTTCCGCGACCTTGGTGAAGACGCGGGGAGAAAGGGACAGGCCAAATGGGAGAACCTTGTACTGATACGCTCGACCTTCGAAGGCAAACCGGAGAAAGGGTCTGTGATGAGGAAGGATTGAGACGTGAAAGTACGCATCCTTCAGGTCGATGGCTGCAAACCAATCCTGGGGGCGAATGCAAGTTAGCATGCGCTTCGTCGTGAGCATCTTGAACGGCAGCCTGAGAAGGGACCGATTCAGAGCTCTGAGATCCAGGATGGGTCTTAACCCACCACTCTTTTTTGGCACGATGAAGTAGGGACTGTAGAACCCTGACTTCATCTCGGCTGGAGGGACTGGCTCGATTGCGTCCTTCGCCAGTAGGACTGAAACCTCCGCACGCAGGACAGCGGCATGCATGTCCGAATGGACAATAGTGAAATGGACACTTCTGTACCTGGGCGGACGCCTGGCGAATTGAATCGCATAGCCGAGATGTACCGTCCGCATCAACCACCGCGAGGGGTTGGGAAGCTGAAGCCAAGCCTTCAACCGGCTCGCTAGCGGTATCAAGGGAACGTTGACCGACGTGACCGTGGTGGGGCAGCCTGGAGGGGCGGGGGGAAAGGGGACTGACCCCAGAGAACACAAGGTTCTGGGGGAGAGTCTGGCTGCGAGAAGCATCGCTTACCTTCTTCCCTGGTTCCCGCGCTGGCGATATCAGGCTCCGAGTCCGATACCGAGGAGTGTAAGTTCTGCTCGAGAAGGGAACTCGGGGCCGAGGCCCCAGAGGTGAGGAAATTTGCTCTTTCTGTGAAAATGTGGCGATGTTAGTGTGCACAGAAGTTCCCGGCCCTCCACCGGGAGTGGGGAAGTCGATGTCACTGTCCCCCGAAGAGTAATCTCCACCACCTCTGGGTTGCCCGTGTCAGGGACGTTTCGCAGGTTTCTTGCGAGAAGTTTTGGCTGGTCCCTGAGAGGCGGGCGGCTCTCCAACCTGGCTTCGTGAACCTCGGCGGGGGAAGGAGCTGGAGCTGTCTGGAGCCACTGCGGGGCCACCGGTGGCGGGATGGTAGCTTCGCGGCGGGGCAGGATATGCTTGATGGCCTCCGTCTGCTTCTGGACTGCCGAGAATTGCTGGGCGAAATCCTCTACAGTGTCACCGAATAGGCCGCTCTGGGAGATGGGAGCATCGAGAAAGCGAGCTTTGTCGGCGTCTGCCATCTGAGCCAGATTAAGTCATAGGTGTCGCTCCTGGACCATGGCCGTGGACATCACCTGACCAAGAGACCGCTCCGTGACCTTCGTCGCTCGAAGGGCGAAGTCGGTGGCGGCGCGGAGTTCCTGCATCATGTCTTGATCAGGACCACCCTCGTGCAGTTGTTTCAGTGCCTGCGCCTGGTAGACCTGTAAGGTGGCCATGGCGTGCAGGGCGGAGGCAGCCTGTCCAGCAGCGCGATACACGCGGCCCGCGAGAGCGGACGAGCGCTCACACGCTCTGGAGGGTAGATGCGGCCGGTCCCACCAGGTGGCGGCGCCACGTGGGCATAAATGGACCGCGATAGCGCGCTCAACCTGGGGAACCGACTCGTATCCCCGGGCTGCCCCGCCATCGAGGGTGGCGAGGGAGGAGGAGCTGGGGCGAAGGCGAGATGAAAAAGGTGCCCGCCAGGTTTTAATCAGCTCCTCATGCACCTCCGGAAAGAATGGAACGGGGGGAGGGCGCGGCGGAACTGCAGGTGCCCCCCTCAGGAACCAGTCGCTAAGCCTAGAGGGATCGGCCGGGGGCGCATGAGACACCTCCAGCCTGATCCCCCTGGCGGCTCGGAGGAGCATAGCCGATAGTTCAGCGTCCATGTCAGATGGGACAGCAACCACAGGAGGGCGCTGGCCCGCCGAGATGTCCGCTTCACCATCAGACTCACCCTCTGACGCAGCGACAGACATCTCTTCCTCCGGTGGAGCGTCAAAGGAGATGCTCGGCCCGGAATCCGGGGAAGCATACTGCTCCGGTCACTCGACGGGACCACGCCGAGATGCAGGCGGCCGCTGGGCTTTGGGGGCCGGCGGCACGTTCTGCACAGTAACCCGTAAGTCCCCCTGGTGCCTCGCCACGGCGGCCGAAAAGCATTGACGGCTTAACGACGAGCCGCGGGGCACCGAGGGGAGCCGTCTCGCAAAAGAACGGCGGTTCTTCAGCGTGATCATGGTCATGCGTTCGCAGTGAACGCACGAACCATCCATGAACGCTGCCTCAGCATGCTCTAAGCCCAGGCATGTGAGGCAGTGTTCATGTCCGTCCTCAGAGGTGAGGAAACTGCCGCATCCAGCAGCACGGCCGGAAGACCATTCTGAAAAGAACGTCTTACACAGCCGTGAGAAATTGCTCTTTTAGAACCCGGTCTGCCCAGGGAGGAACCGCAGCACTTCTGTGCGCCCAGGTGGGCTCGCTCGCTGGAGCGCAGGAGGCTTGTTTATGGCCGTAAGAACGGCCGCCCGCAGGATACCGCTGACGGCTGCCAAAACACTCTCTTAGTGATCTCACTCTTTTAGATGGCAGCACGTCAGCGGAGAGAGCAGCAGGAAGATGAAGTTTTTCTTTCTGTTTCTTGAAGATAGGCTCGAGCAGAACGGCTCAGAAGCAAATATCTGACTGACTGGCTGCATGCCGCCATCTTATATACCCGTATGTATGGGGCGTGGCTTAGCATGCAAATGCCACTCGCCAATTTTCATTGGCCTTTTGAATAAGGCTCAGAGACGATTGGACTCTCAAGCGATTCCCATGTAACGTCGTAGTGAAACGACTGAAGGGGAACTTTTATATCAGTAACATAACTTGGACTTTATGGAGTATATATAATGGGGGAAGATAAAATTGTAACATATGCAGTGCAGAATTAAGTCATATAATGAATACGTAATAACCTCTTTACAACAACATAATGCAGTCTATGTCATTTTTTCAGTCAGAATGACTCATTATTGAGTATTTCCATGTTTTTAAAAATCCAATTTGCAAATGTTAGATACATTTATAGTAATAATTTTGTGTATGTTTGCATGTTGATTGAATTTGAGAAGGTATTTACTTCTGTCAGCTTGTTCCCAGTGTCCCTCCACTGGCCACTGATGACTAGTCCTGTTTTAATTATTTCTGACCACTCTGACTTGTGCCACCTGATCTCTGAGCTATTAACACCAGAACAGCTCTGAGCACACTTCACACTATCAGCAAACGCTCAGTCGAGTCCATCACAAGCACACAAGGGTACCAAAATAAAGGACAGGAATGTATGATTGGTGTGTAATGATGTTTGGCAGAATGTCCAAGCTGTTTATTTCCATTCAGTGAAAGTAAATGAGACCAGGAACTGTCATGCTCTAAAAATGAATGCACAAAAAAGTAGCTGAAGCTACCTATTCTACCTGTCCTGGTCACTTAGTGATTGGTATTCAGCTGAAATGAATTCATTAAAAAATAAAAAATAAAGAAAAACATAAAGCAATATCTCCAGAATACTAAAGTTAAGTAAAGTTATTTCATGGCTGAGATACATTCAGGTGGGCTGCTTATTGCTGCTGTCAATCATTATAGTTTGTGTACTGGGCAGCTTTTATAGCTCCTAACTTTACATATTATAAATATTTATAACATAACCTACAATATTTTTTAGCTATCGCTGTACTAAATTATAATTGCTTACAAAACAATGTACTGAGCTTTGACAGCTTTTAAATAAATATACATATTTAAATAATTTCACTTATTGTATAAATGTAACTACATATAACAATTAATGATCTCCTGGCCAGCCCATCCAAAAAGGGACTATAGGACACTGATCGAGCCTCATAACCATCCAGCTATAACTCCATCTCAGACCTGTTGCCCCCTCAGCTGCCCCGTGATCTGTCATTCCTTCAGGTCCACTAGAGTGCCTTGCCCCTCCAGGTCCACCTTATTCAGGCATCACCCTAGCTTTGCCACAGACTCCCAGGACTCTGGACGCACCTCAGCCCTCCATGCCTGGTTTCAGTTTTGGGTCCCACATTACATTAGGTGGCCTTAACTACTATGTACTTACATTTAAATTAATAATTTGGTATTATGTACTTGTTGTGCGCATACATGTTTTTACATTGTACTTATATATTTTTAAAAACCTATATGTAATTAAGCTGACCCATCCCTTATCCCACCTTAATAGAAGCAAAAGTGTTTTGCAATGCAATATGGCCACATTAAGTACATTATACTTATTTTTTGATGTAAGTACATAATAGTTAAGGCCACCTAATATAAAGTGTGACTCAGTTTTGTTTCCTTGAACTTATAATTGATGTTTCCCTGTGTTTTAATTCCTGTTTTTATTGTTCTTATGTGCTAATTTGTTTCCATGTTCATCGTTTTTTTTTTTTTTTTTTTTTTTTGTGGCAGCGGCTATTGCGACACTACATAAAAATAGCATATTTTCTTAGCAATAGATGATATTTACACTAAGTGATAGTGATAGATGCTATTTAGTGTCACGGTCATGTGACAATGACAAGTCTTCAATATAATCCACAATAGAATCCACAATCCATACACGAAGGCAGGAAGAGACACATGAACATAACCTTGAGATCGGACCAACAACTCTGAACTGAATACAACTTATAAAGGGTAGATAATGATACACAGACTGGTGATGGTGATTAACTAATAATGACTTGATGAGGACAGGAACAGGAAAACCATACATGGGCACAAAAGGGAGAAACCAACACAAACAGTCCAATGGGGGCGTGACATTTAAGTGCAAGTGCAAATAGCTAAAGATTTTATTTACACTATGCGACAATAGCAGGATTTTTTTTACTACTTATCGCAAATATTGGCAATAATCTGCACCTCAGTTTGCAAAAGGCGGTTTCAAATCCCGGTCGATCATGTCAAAAATATGTACAGTACGCACTTTACCAACTGCACCTCTTGAACTGTTGTTAGACTATGATCTTTTATAGTGTTGACTAGTCCAGTCCTCAGTTCAGTGTCATATTCTCACTTCGTCCCATTACACCTTTTTATCTTCCGCTCAGTTTGCTGTTGCTAATATACTCACCTTGTGCACTGCCTCAATAAACGTGTATTTGATCAGCGTATTACCTGAGTCTGTGTTCCCTGACTGACTCATGCATAGCTGTTGTATTTTCTTCTAAGCCTATGTTCTGTATTCTTGGGTTATCTTTTTTGTTTTGCTTGTAAAATAAAAGTAAACTGCTGTGTTTACATCCACATCTCCTCTCCTTGCCTCTCTTGCACTGTAACAAGTGAACTGTTGAATGTTTCAACTTCACTGGGAAACAAAGCAATATGCAAAAGAACATAGAAAAGCCGGTGGATTAAGAAAAGCAGTTGGTTGCTAATATATTGTTTAATGGTACATTAAACAGGTTGAACAATTTAAAATCTGTCTGTCCATTTTAAAAAAGGTTTATTATTATTAGTATTATTATTATTATTATTATTATTATTATTATTATTATTATTATTATTATTATTATTATTATTATTTGTTTATTTATTGATTCATTTACTTTATTTGTAAGTGACAGTTATGGTTCTCCATAATGACTAAGGACACTCCATAACCTGTGGCAAAATGACTGTAATGCACTGTCTGCTCTCGTGTCCTTTTTCTTTATTGAAGAATTGGAACATTCTTGCATCATCTTTATGCCACTATAAATTCATTTTAAATCCTCAAAAGATGTGTTGCAGCACATTTTGACTGCAGAGAGTCTTTGACAGTCAATTTATTGTCTAATTTAATGGTTTAAGCATTCATACGGAGCCCTAAGACTTCAAATAAAGCCTGTTGTAAGCCTGCTAATTTCACAACTATTGAAACTGACCTCATAATTTTTTAATAAGCAGAAACCTACTGGATAGATAAAATGAACAAAAGGAGCATATAAGTTCAGTATTACAGAATTATTTAGTTTGAAGGCACGGCCTATATCTGGCTCTTACTGCTCCCTCAATATCCATTCCAAATCAGATATACTTTCTTCCTGGCACTCAGCAAACAGCCTGAGGAAACCTGGCAATGAGTTTTATCACTCTATATTCCATAGTTTGTATCAATAAATAAAACTCCTGCACCTGGATTTGGAAGTTTGGTGAGGAAATTGAGGCAGTGGACACACCTGCCTCAAACTTCAACCTTGTAATAAATGTAAGTTCTTTGTCTTCTGTTAGATTTCAGGGGATGCAACAAGGTTGAGGTTATTTATTGTTCTGTGCTTTAGTGACAAAACCTGAGGGTGGGCTGGAGCCAAGAATTACTGGTGAAATTTAATTGAGTTGGATGAGATGTAAGGTAGCTCACTCTATGGGCCTGACTTAGTTCTTCCTTGCTTAGAATTCTCGGTAACACTTTCTATGAAGCCTGTATTTATAATACATTATAAGGGTATTCTTAAGGCAATATAATACATTAATAATCCATTATAAAAAAACTTATAATATGTTGTATCATCTTATGAGTATTCATAAGAACAGTCTTAATGTATTATAATGTTTTACTTATTTGTGGTTATAGCTTTTAAGAGTATGATTACCTCCTCCATAGTTATAACATATTATAAGTCTCATATCTTGCCATGATTCTCATGTCACTTTACTTAAAGCATACAAAGACCACTTATAAGTAATTATATTAATATTTCTCAAAGAGCCATAAGATCAGGTATTAGATGAGATAAATGTGTAATATGACACACTAGTATTATCAGTTTGATTATTTTGATGGTACCCTTTAGACAGCTTTTTATAAGTAACTCTGCAACTGCATGTCAGCTAACAGTAATTTTTATGTAATAATTTTTAAATTAGTATGCAAAATATATGCTAACACTGTATTTTTGGTTCCCCAAATGACAAACTGATTATAAGTAACTTTGCAAGCATGTTAACCTTCTACTACCTAGCCTAACCTTAACCTAAGTCTACTAATACTCTAAGGAGTGTTAGTTGACATGTAGTTGAAAAGTTGCATACAGTCAATAGACTAAGGGGACCATCAAAATAAAATATAATATAAATGAAAAAAATAAATGTAATATGATATTGTCCATTGTAAATTAGGTAGAATAAATATGTGTGTTATAAATAATCATAATCTTAAAAGTTATAACCTCAAATACTCAAGTATTATAATGTATTTTAATTGTTGTTATGAGTATTTATGAGATAATATAACATATTATAAGGTTTATTATAATGCATTATGCATTCATTATAATGCCTTAGAAATACCCTCATAATGTATTATAAATAGGGGCTTCATAGAAAGTGTTACCGAATTCTCAATTAAAAGAGCACATCTGCACCTTTTATTGTGCAGAAAAAAGTGCTGTCCAAGTCTGCTTGTGCCATCCTTTTTTTTACAAATCAGAAGAAATTCTGTGGATGCATATCATGAATCACAACAAGTTAATGTGCACTTTTGTCTCATGTTAGGGTTTATTATAGGTGGTAGTTTTGTTTTGTTTGAACAGTTTAGTGCCACTGACAGGACAGTTAATGTCTTGATGGTGATTGATTGGAACTGCCAGTTGCATGTGATAAAAGTGTCATGATCTGGGCTGTGAGGCTTCCCTCAGCCACCTGAGGTCACTGTTTTCCCTTCCCTGCACTGCACTTCCCTGATTGTAACACCTGTCTTGTCATTAGCACTCATCAAAGCTCTCACCTGTTCACAATTATCTGGTCTATAAGAACTCTCATACCCGTATGTACGGGGCGTGGATCTCCAGATCTCTGTGTTCTTTGCTCGTGTTCCAGTTCTGTTTACTTTGTATTTTCTAGTCGTGTTGTGCCGTGTTGGCCTTTGGTTTGTGTTTGTTTATTGTTTTGTTTCATTAAAATCCTTCCCCTGCATTTGGACCCAGACCTCCTTCATCTCACGTGACAGAATGCAGCCAGCACAAGTGGGTCCAGCGGGTAAGAATTTTTTTGAGGAGGCGGCGTCCCCTCGCTTGGCGGCGGCGTACGCCCGCTTGGGTGCGGCGCCCGCCCGCTCTGTGCCTGACGAGGTGGCTGTGCCCGAGTGGATGGCGGCCATCTACGCTCGTTGGGCAGCGGAGGACGCTCGTCTGGCGGCGGTTCCCGGGGCGGCGGCGACCGCTATCTCTGTTCCGGACGCGGCGGTGACCGCTATCTCTGTTTCTGACACGGCGGTGACCGCGCTCTCTGTTCCGGACGCGGCGGTCGTTGAGGCGGCTGTGCCCGAGTGGATGGCGGCCATCTACGCTCGTTGGGCAGCGGAGGACGCTCGTCTGGCGGCGGTTCCCGGGGCGGCGGTGACCGCTATCTCTGTTCCTGACGCGGCGGTGACCGCGCTCTCTGTTTCTGACGCGGCGGTGACCGCGCTCTTTGTTCCTGACGCGGCGGTGACCGCTATCTCTGTTCCTGACGCGGCGGTGACGGGGCTCTCTGTTCCTGACGCGGCGGTGACCGCTATCTCTGTTCCTGACGCAGCGGTGACCGCGCTCTCTGTTCCGGACGCGGCGGTGACCGCTATCTCTGTTCCTGACGCGGCGGTGACCGCGCTCTCTGTTCCGGACGCACCGGTCGTTGAGGCGGCTGTGCCCGAGTGGATGGCGGCCATCTACGCTCGTTGGGCAGCGGAGGATGCTCGTCTGGCGGCGGTTCCCGGGGCGGCGGTGACCGCGCTCTCTGTTCCTGACGCGGCGGTGACCGCTATCTCTGTTCCTGACGCGGCAGTGACCGCGCTCTCTGTTCCTGACGCGGCAGTGACCGCTATCTCTGTTCCTGATGCTGCGGTGACCGCGCCCTCTGTTCCTGACGCGGCGATGACCGCGCCCTCTGTTCCGGACGCGGCGGTGACCGCGCCCTCTGTTCCTGACGCGGCGGTGACCGCGCTCTCTGTTCCTGGCGCGGCGGTGACCGCGCTCTCTGTTCCTGAGGCGGCGGTGACCGCGCCCTCTGTTCCTGACGCGGCGGTGAACGCTATCTCTGTTCCTGACACGGCGGTGTCCGCGCCCTCTGTTCCTGACGCGGCGATGACCGCGCCCTCTGTTCCTGACGTGGCGATGACCGCGCTCTCTGTTCCTGATGCGGCGGTGACCGCGCCCTCTGTTCCTGATGCGGCGGTGACCGCGCTCTCTGTTCCTGACGCGGCGGTGACCGCAGACGTTCCACTGGCGGCGAGGCCAGCTCACGTTCCCCTGGCTGCGGTGCCCGCGGACGTTCCTCTGGCGGCGAGGCAAACTCACGTTCCTCCACTGCACGGGCCTGGCCCGCCGTCCCTCCCCCTGATTCACCTTCCACCGTTCCTCCTCCCTCCTGGATTTTGTCTGGAAGCCGTTCCCTTGAGGGGGGGTAATGTCATGATCTGGGCTGTGGGGCTTCCCTCAGCCACCTGAGGTCGCTGTTCCCTTTCCTTGCACTGCACTTCCCTGATTGTTCACTCCTGTCGTGTCATTAGCAGCTCATTATCTCACACCTGTTCACAATTACTCAGACTATAAGAAACTCTCATTTCCCACTCATCATTTTGTCTGCATTGTCTTCGTATGTGTGTCTCTGGCTCCTGGATCTCCTGATCGTGTTTTCGGTTCTGTTTACTTTCTTTTGGTTCTAGTCGTGTCTGTGCCGTGTTGGCCTTTTGCTTTGTTTGTTTATTTATTGTGTTTTGTTTCATTAAAATCCTTCCCCTGCATTTTGACCCAGACCTCCTTCGTTTCACGTGACAAAAAGTGCAAATATGTGTTGTTTTACATGTTGTTATAGTTGCATTATATTTAGTTGGCTTTTCCTTATACTGGGTTTTTTTCTAAAGGGAACTTCAACAGTAATGTCCCTAATGTATCCAGTCACCTGTCTGTGTCTGCTATAAAAAGAACCATATGACCTCAGCAAGACATGGCTGAATCATATGCACAGTCTGACACATTTGTGTGTGTCTAGCACAGCTCCTTGTAAATTGTGCTAAATGTGTGTGTGTAAGAAAGAGACAAAGAGTGACATATACTTACTCCTTAGAGACAGATTGATTCACAGGTCTTGCTTTGGTGTTTCTTGTGGTGGCAGGGCCGGATGTGGCTGCTAGGCAACAGATGCCCCTGCCCCACAGAAGTTTATCTGAGCAAACACCAACAGCCCACCACTAATGGCCCTGTTTAAATCATGCACATTTTTATATAGATTTAAATTATATACTTAAAGTCATGCAATATATCATATAAATTTGGAGTGTACCTGCAATAATTAAAAAAAAGTACATAATCAAAGATGTTGTTACAGTTCTTGGACAAGCAAACAAACAAAGTATACCATTTGTATTTATACCATGATTATTATTCATGAAAACGAGCACACTGTACAAAAAAATATTTAATAAAGTTGAGTTCATTTTTTAAGGCAACCAGCTGCAAAGAAATTTTGAGTTTATTCAACTTCAGTAGATGAAGTTGTGCCAAATTATATATGAAACTACTGGTTAAAGTTGAGTGAACTACCAGTCAAACTTTAAAAAATTAGTTGGCACAAATTCAGTGTTCTTGAAGTTCAGTAAACTCTAAAACTTTGCAGCTGGTTGCCTTCATATTTTAAGTTGACTCAACTACTTTTTTCTCATTTAAATGTATAACTTTAAATCTTACATCCAGATTCTCAGCCACATTCTTGTATTCTCCTCACATTATTTCTGCATACAAATGCACAGAGTGCAAACCATACTGTAAATACAACAAAAGCAAGACTTTGTCATCCTTACAGAAAGTATTTATTAGCATTCTGCAAAATGGCACCTTCAGAAATAACACAATGCAGTTTTATTCCACTCAAACTAGGTTAAAAAATGTATCAACTGAAATGTAAAATCTTATGAAAATGATAAAGCCTGCATGAAATCATGATGTCAAATATTCTGTTTAGTTAGAGGACATTAGAGGATACCTTTTTCCTTCTTGACATGTTGACTGGTGGCAGAACTAACTGACTAGTTGACTGGGTTGTGAACCCATGATGCATTTTCTTGAACCTCAGCGCTACTTTATTTCTTCCTCTTCTTCTAATGCTATTCATGCTGTGTTCTCTCTGTGTCTCTCTCCCTCCTTTGGATTTCAAATCATGATCCTCTCTGCTGCAAAGAAAACTCCACCTACTCAGAGCTGCTAATGTAGTCACTGACAGTGCAAGCTCTCTCCTGCGCTCTCTCTCTCTCTCTCTCTCTCTCTCTCTCTCTCTCTCTCTCTCTCTCTCTCTCTCTCTCTCTCTCTCTCTCGCTCTCTCTCTCTCACACACACTCTCACTCTCACTCACGCTCACTCCACTTCGGTCCCACATAAATAAATAGCGTCAGAAGGATGTGGGAGAAGAGAGATGTTGCTGCCAGTGGAAAAAGAACAATGTTGAGGCAACTCTCCCCTGTTTATCTTCAGCGCATGCTTCCAGTCTGGGGATTACAGGCACATTCCCTCTGGATTTCTTGCTTACTGAAGGATGCTCTGTTCTGACGGCGCTCCTGCCGTACCAACAGTGAGGACTACTGGACTTTTTTCACTGTACCTACCTGCCAGAGGAGGTCAGCCATCTAGCCAGCCAGAGGAGCCCATGGAGTCCATCCCTGTGGTAGATGGTCCACATCTCATTTGTGCTTGGCAGTAGACTTTGAGGCGAAGAGATTAGAAACATTTGCAGCCGATCAGCTCCATGGTTTACTGACTTTATCAAGGCTGTGATTTTTGGCATCTGATAAAGAGGTAGGACTTCATAACATATTATGTCCTTCTCAATTTAGCGTTTTCTCTGCTTTTGACTGCACTTTTTGTACTTTCGTTGCACATGGTGGTTCTGCAAATTTGCAGTGTGGTATTTTGGGATATGTTCAATGCATTACACTTAAAATTAAAAGATTCAAAGTTTTACTACCATCAGTTTTGATACCACCCACCTTTCATTATTACATAGCTGTTGTGGAAACTAAGAGGACCCCAAAATATAAGATATAAGAGGAGCCAAAATGGCTTTTGGGTTAGAAAAGACCTAAAGACATTTAGGAACCCTCATTGCAGCTATATGCTTTGCTTTGGGCTTGCTGAGCAGAACCACATGGTGACTTCTTGCAATATTTTGGATGCAGGTGATGTGTGATGTCTGCTGAGGTAGCTCATTACTCTGAGCCAAGAGACTGAAGCTACACATCAGTTGAAACCAGTTTTGTTGCCCTGCCAAAACATCTGTCACACTCACAAATGCCAAACATGGCATGGCGTATTTCCCATCCTCAATGGCAGGATGTTTTTTGGTTTCTGTAAAAGCAGATGTGTTGCATGGCAGATTTTTTGTCTTCAGGGACTTGTCACTACATCTCAAGGATCTCATGTAGCCTGAAGGCACTTTTTGCCACGTTTGTGTCCATGATTTCATGTTTAGTGTCATTCAGCCTATATCCACTCTACTACCCACATGCCTCTTGAAGCATTGTATTCCTGTTTTTCCCCTCAACGTTAGAAGGTAATTTCTTGTTGCCAAAAAGTCATTGTGAAAGTGTGCAGGTATCTTAAAATATGATCAAACATGCCAATGACTAGTTTGTCAGCAAAGATAGACCAAAAAGAAATATAAAGAATCAGCTGTGCTAGAGACCTAATAAGCACCTAAAGGCAGGTTGGCACACTGTCTGGCCAGGGATGAAAAAAATCCCTCCATAGATTTAAACAGAATTAATTACCAGAGAAAAGGGAAATTAGCTGCTTCGCTTACCTGCTTGTGACTTTCACAAACCTGAAGCCAAGCATGACAGTTGAAAATGGGATAGTTTTTCAAAACCATCATGATTTTGCAACATTTATAGAATGTGTATTATGAGAAGAAAAATGACAAATATTACAGAAAAATGCGTTTACAACTTGCTCTTTAACTTTATTCTATTTGCATGAGCTGTCTCGAGCAAATTAAATATATAGCTTAATCGAGCTGGATACAATTAGATAGAGTATATGAAAGTTGGTGTTATATTCATAACATCCTATATAACTCTAACATTTGATAAATATGAATGAAAAAGTTCTATAATGTGAATAATTAAGCAACATATCGTAACAAATACTAGGCATATTGTAAGATTCCGAAGGACAGGCTTTGATAGCGACATCAGATTAAATGGAAACACATAGCAAGAATTTAATGGATATATTGAAATGTATGTATGCTGTATGCATATTTAAACCTCACAGCAACACTTATGGAATGAAAAACAACATCAGTGAAACACAGTTTATAACATATTCACCCACCCTTTAATAATAAAAGTTATGGCAAATGCATTCTGGGATGTCCTCTGACCATTTCTCAATGCGCTTTCCAACAGCCTAGAGGCAGCTGATGCATTACAGTTTTTCTCAATTGCTTAAACACATTTCTTGAAATTATGCCTCTTATTTGCGAAACTCTAAACACAAATCCACAACTCCTAACTCATTTCCCCAAACTTCCTATATTGAGGTCAAAATGAAGCTCTCCACTCAAAACAATTCAATCTTGCTGAAAAACCAAACTTTGCTTTCAGACATGACACACAAATCCTCAAAAACAAACACACTACAACACAGTTTTACACACTGATGAGATAAATTCAAAACAATACTACAAAAACAATACAAATAAAAAACTTTTCACATGATGAACACAACAAATCTATTCCTTTGCAAGTGTTTTATTCCTTAATTTAATGTACTGTAGAGTACAGTACAAAACAGCAAAAAACAACAAAATAATTATTCTGCCCAGCATCCTGTAATCCTGAACCTCTTCAGCATCACAGGCTAAATTAGCCCTGGCCAGGCAGCAGGGGTAAAATCCTCTTGCATGCCTGATCCAACCCTGGCACTCATCAACTAAAATATATGAGACTGCTTGTCTTCTTGCCCTTGCTCTTCCTCTGTCTCTTCCATGTTGTTGTCGTCATCGTCCTCCTTCTCCTCCTCCTCTTCCTCTTTCACCTCCTACTCTTCCTCTTCAAAATTACACATTACTGTATGTGGGATATTGATTGAAAAAGACTGGATAGGATTCACAGTTACACTTGTACTAGTGGTCTGACAAAAAATAAAAAAATAAAATAAAAGCACACAGCGTCATTGTGAAACAGAAAAAAAAAGAAATATGGGCACAAAGGTGAAAATAAAAATAAGAAAGTCCACTGTCAGAATTTGTAACTCCTGTGTTGTCCTCGGTCTATATGCTTTCCAATGGAAGGTTCATGAGATGTACCTTTGATCTATTTCAGAGAACTGCTTTATCATTGGTTGATCTATATTATCTTCATTAGTGAAAGTCAAGATTCACTTGAATAATTCATGGCAAATTTACAAAAAGTCTAATAGAAATGTGTAGAATATATGATTGACAGTTTAGGACAACTAGATCAAAAATTTTGCATTTAGGTAATGATTTATACGATGAGCTAATGACTTGATGTTTTGAGGGGTAAGACTATTGCACAGAGAACTACAGTATATAATACATTTTGAGCAACATGACAATAGCAACTGATAATGTAGGAAACTGCAGACAAATGTATATTTCATTTCTGATCTGAGAAATGCACCAAAGTGACTGAGAAAAACTTTTATCCTTTTATCTCCATCGAAGGTTCTGATTGGTGTGTGCTAAATTTTGACTCCTAGTGTTTCCAGTTGGGTAATTGTGTGCTAATTGAGCTCAAACTTCGCAGACTTGAGTGAACAATATTGAATGCTTGTGCTTTCTAAATGACCTCATGGTGTAAGCACTGAGAAATGTAGGGATTTGTGTGTAGAGTTTTGAAGTAACAGTTCACCAAATATAACTCATGTGTCAAAGCAGGGAATAGTGTTTATAGTTTAGGGAAATGGGTGTGCTTTTTCAAAAATGGCGTTATAGTTTTGAAATTTTAGTTCAAAAGACTGGTTATAGTGTTTTAGCAATTGAGAAAAACTGTAATGCTGAAAGAAAAATTCTAATATTGTTTCCAACATTAAAACACACACACACACACACACACACACACACACACACACACACACACACACACACACACACACACACACACACACACACACACATGTTGGGTTTACATGTTTTATGGGGACAATCCATAGGCGTAATGGTTTTTATACTGTACAAACCGTACTTTCTATCGCCCTACACCTACCCTACACCTAAACCTAGCCCTCGCAGGAGATTGTGCACACTTTTACTTCATAAAAAAAACTTATTGTGCATGATTTATAAGCCTGTTTCCTCATGGGGACCTGAGAAATGTCCCCACAAGGTCAAAATCTACTGGTATTCCTATCCTTGTGGGGACATTTGGTCCCCACAACGTGATGAATACCAGGT
>NC_133379.1:4568131-4628770 GCF_049309525.1 Garra rufa
TAACAACAGTTCAAGAGGTGCAGTTGGTAAAGTGCGTACTGTACATATTTTTGACATGATCGACCGGGATTTGAAACCGCCTTTTGCAAACTGAGGTGCAGATTATTGCCAATATTTGCGATAAGTAGTAAAAAAAATCCTGCTATTGTCGCATAGTGTAAATAAAATCTTTAGCTATTTGCACTTGCACTTAAATGTCACGCCCCCATTGGACTGTTTGTGTTGGTTTCTCCCTTTTGTGCCCATGTATGGTTTTCCTGTTCCTGTCCTCATCAAGTCATTATTAGTTAATCACCATCACCAGTCTGTGTATCATTATCTACCCTTTATAAGTTGTATTCAGTTCAGAGTTGTTGGTCCGATCTCAAGGTTATGTTCATGTGTCTCTTCCTGCCTTCATGTATGGATTTACCTATTGTGGATTATATTGAAGACTTGTCATTGTCACATGACCGTGACACTAAATAGCATCTATCACTATCACTTAGTGTAAATATCATCTATTGCTAAGAAAATATGCTATTTTCATGTAGTGTCGCAATAGCCGCTGCCACAAAAAAAAAAAAAAAAAACGATGAACATGGAAACAAATTAGCACATAACAACAATAAAAACAGGAATTAAAACACAGGGAAACATCAATTATAAGTTCAAGGAAACAAAACTGAGTCACACTTTATATTAGGTGGCCTTAACTATTATGTACTTACATCAAAAAATAAGTATAATGTACTTAATGTGGCCATATTGCATTGCAAAACACTTTTGCTTCTATTAAGGTGGGATAAGGGATGGGTCAGCTTAATTACATATAGGTTTTTAAAAATATATAAGTACAATGTAAAAACATGTATGCGCACAACAAGTACATAATACCAAATTATTAATTTAAATGTAAGTACATAGTAGTTAAGGCCACCTAATGTAATGTGGGACCCAAAACTGAAACCAGGCATGGAGGGCTGAGGTGCGTCCAGAGTCCTGGGAGTCTGTGGCAAAGCTAGGGTGATGCCTGAATAAGGTGGACCTGGAGGGGCAAGGCACTCTAGTGGACCTGAAGGAATGACAGATCACGGGGCAGCTGAGGGGGCAACAGGTCTGAGATGGAGTTATAGCTGGATGGTTATGAGGCTCGATCAGTGTCCTATAGTCCCTTTTTGGATGGGCTGGCCAGGAGATCATTAATTGTTATATGTAGTTACATTTATACAATAAGTGAAATGATTTAAATATGTATATTTATTTAAAAACTGTGAAAGCTCAGTACATTGTTTTGTAAGCAATTATAATTTAGTACAGCGATAGCTAAAATATATTGTAGGTTATGTTATAAATATTTATAATATGTAAAGTTAGGAGCTATAAAAGCTGCCCAGTACACAAACTATAATGATTGACAGCAGCAATGCAGCCCACCTGAATGTATCTCAGCCATGAAATAACTTTACTTAACTTTAGTATTCTGGAGATATTGCTTTATGTTTTTCTTTATTTTTTATTTTTATTTTTTATTTTTTATTTTTTAATGAATTCATTTCAGCTGAATACCAATCACTAAGTGACCAGGACAGGTAGAACAGGTAGCTTCAGCTACTTTTTTGTGCATTCATTTTTAGAGCATGACAGTTCCTGGTCTCATTTACTTTCACTGAATGGAAATAAACAGCTTGGACATTCTGCCAAACATCATTACACACCAATCATACATTCCTGTCCTTTATTTTGGTACCCTTGTGTGCTTGTGATGGACTCGACTGAGCGTTTGCTGATAGTGTGAAGTGTGCTCAGAGCTGTTCTGGTGTTAATAGCTCAGAGATCAGGTGGCACAAGTCAGAGTGGTCAGAAATAATTAAAACAGGACTAGTCATCAGTGGCCAGTGGAGGGACACTGGGAACAAGCTGACAGAAGTAAATACCTTCTCAAATTCAATCAACATGCAAACATACACAAAATTATTACTATAAATGTATCTAACATTTGCAAATTGGATTTTTAAAAACATGGAAATACTCAATAATGAGTCATTCTGACTGAAAAAATGACATAGACTGCATTATGTTGTTGTAAAGAGGTTATTACGTATTCATTATATGACTTAATTCTGCACTGCATATGTTACAATTTTATCTTCCCCCATTATATATACTCCATAAAGTCCAAGTTATGTTACTGATATAAAAGTTCCCCTTCAGTCGTTTCACTACGACGTTACATGGGAATCGCTTGAGAGTCCAATCGTCTCTGAGCCTTATTCAAAAGGCCAATGAAAATTGGCGAGTGGCATTTGCATGCTAAGCCACGCCCCATACATACGGGTATATAAGATGGCGGCATGCAGCCAGTCAGTCAGATATTTGCTTCAGAGCCGTTCTGCTCGAGCCTATCTTCAAGAAACAGAAAGAAAAACTTCATCTTCCTGCTGCTCTCTCCGCTGACGTGCTGCCATCTAAAAGAGTGAGATCACTAAGAGAGTGTTTTGGCAGCCGTCAGCGGTATCCTGCGGGCGGCCGTTCTTACGGCCATAAACAAGCCTCCTGCGCTCCAGCGAGCGAGCCCCCCTGGGCGCACAGAAGTGCCGCGGTTCCTCCCTGGGCAGACCGGGTTCTAAAAGAGCAATTTCTCACGGCTGTGTAAGACGTTCTTTTCAGAATGGTCTTCCGGCCGTGCGCTGCTGGATGCGGCAGTTTCCTCACCTCTGAGGACGGACATGAACACTGCCTCACATGCCTGGGCTTAGAGCATGCTGAGGCAGCGTTCATGGATGGTTCGTGCGTTCACTGCGAACGCATGACCATGATCACGCTGAAGAACCGCCGTTCTTTTGCGAGACGGCTCCCCTCGGTGCCCCGCGGCTCGTCGTTAAGCCGTCAATGCTTTTCGGCCGCCGTGGCGAGGCACCAGGGGGACTTACGGGTTACTGTGCAGAACGTGCCGCCGGCCCCCAAAGCCCAGCGGCCGCCTGCATCTCGGCGTGGTCCCGTCAAGTGACCGGAGCAGTATGCTTCCCCGGATTCCGGGCCGAGCATCTCCTTTGACGCTCCACCGGAGGAAGAGATGTCTGTCGCTGCGTCAGAGGGTGAGTCTGATGGTGAAGCGGACATCTCGGCGGGCCAGCGCCCTCCTGTGGTTGCTGTCCCATCTGACATGGACGCTGAACTATCGGCTATGCTCCTCCGAGCCGCCAGGGGGATCAGGCTGGAGGTGTCTCATGCGCCCCCGGCCGATCCCTCTAGGCTTAGCGACTGGTTCCTGAGGGGGGCACCTGCAGTTCCGCCGCGCCCTCCCCCCGTTCCATTCTTTCCGGAGGTGCATGAGGAGCTGATTAAAACCTGGCGGGCACCTTTTTCATCTCGCCTTCGCCCCAGCTCCTCCTCCCTCGCCACCCTCGATGGCGGGGCAGCCCGGGGATACGAGTCGGTTCCCCAGGTTGAGCGCGCTATCGCGGTCCATTTATGCCCACGTGGCGCCGCCACCTGGTGGGACCGGCCGCATCTACCCTCCAGAGCGTGTGAGCGCTCGTCCGCTCTCGCGGGCCGCGTGTATCGCGCTGCTGGACAGGCTGCCTCCGCCCTGCACGCCATGGCCACCTTACAGGTCTACCAGGCGCAGGCACTGAAACAACTGCACGAGGGTGGTCCTGATCAAGACATGATGCAGGAACTCCGCGCCGCCACCGACTTCGCCCTTCGAGCGACGAAGGTCACGGAGCGGTCTCTTGGTCAGGTGATGTCCACGGCCATGGTCCAGGAGCGACACCTATGACTTAATCTGGCTCAGATGGCAGACGCCGACAAAGCTCGCTTTCTCGACGCTCCCATCTCCCAGAGCGGCCTATTCGGTGACACTGTAGAGGATTTCGCCCAGCAATTCTCGGCAGTCCAGAAGCAGACGGAGGCCATCAAGCATATCCTGCCCCGCCGCGAAGCTACCATCCCGCCACCGGTGGCCCCGCAGTGGCTCCAGACAGCTCCAGCTCCTTCCCCCGCCGAGGTTCACGAAGCCAGGTTGGCTACCCGGCGCAGAGCTGGGCGCAGGAGAGCCGCCCGCCTCTCAGGGACCAGCCAAAACTTCTCGCAAGAAACCTGCGAAACGTCCCTGACACGGGCAACCCAGAGGTGGTGGAGATTACTCTTCGGGGGACAGTGACATCGACTTCCCCACTCCCGGTGGAGGGCCGGGAACTTCTGTGCACACTAACATCGCCACATTTTCACAGAAAGAGCAAATTTCCTCACCTCTGGGGCCTCGGCCCCGAGTTCCCTTCTCGAGCAGAACTTACACTCCTCGGTATCGGACTCGGAGCCTGATATCGCCAGCGCGGGAACCAGGGAAGAAGGTAAGCGATGCTTCTCGCAGCCAGACTCTCCCCCAGAACCTTGTGTTCTCTGGGGTCAGTCCCCTTTCCCCCCGCCCCTCCAGGCTGCCCCACCACGGTCACGTCGGTCAACGTTCCCTTGATACCGCTAGCGAGCCGGTTGAAGGCTTGGCTTCAGCTTCCCAACCCCTCGCGGTGGTTGATACGGACGGTACGTCTCGGCTATACGATTCAATTCGCCAGGCGTCCGCCCAGGTACAGAAGTGTCCATTTCACTATTGTCCATTCGGACATGCATGCCGCTGTCCTGCGTGCGGAGGTTGCAGTCCTACTGGCGAAGGACGCAATCGAGCCAGTCCCTCCAGCCGAGATGAAGTCAGGGTTCTACAGTTCCTACTTCATCGTGCCAAAAAAGAGTGGTGGGTTAAGACCCATCCTGGATCTCAGAGCTCTGAATCGGTCCCTTCTCAGGCTGCCGTTCAAGATGCTCACGACAAAGCGCATGCTAACTTGCATTCGCCCCCAGGATTGGTTTGCAGCCATCGACCTGAAGGATGCGTACTTTCACGTCTCAATCCTTCCTCATCACAGACCCTTTCTCCGGTTTGCCTTCGAAGGTCGAGCGTATCAGTACAAGGTTCTCCCATTTGGCCTGTCCCTTTCTCCCCGCGTCTTCACCAAGGTCGCGGAAGCAGCCCTGACCCATCTTTGGCAGTCGGGGTTTTGCATCCTCAACTATCTCGACGACTGGCTCCTTGTAGCTCACTCGCGAGACCTGTTGTGCGAGCAGAGGGACCTGGTGCTTCGGCACCTCAGCCATCTGGGCCTTCAGGTCAACCGAGAGAAGAGCAAACTCTCCCCAGTGCAGAGGATCTCTTTTCTCGGTGTGGAGCTGGACTCGATCAACATGACAGCCCGCCTCACAAACGAGCGCATGCAGTCAGTGCTGAGATGTCTGGACTTATTCAGACACAAGACAGCGGTCCCTCTCAAGACTTTTCAGAGGCTCCTGGGGCATATGGCAGCCGCGGCCGTGGTCACGCCGCTGGGCTTGCTTCATATGAGACCGCTTCAGCGCTGGTTACACGATCGAGTTCCAAGACACTTCGGATTGGCGTTTCCCTGCAGTGTCGCCGCCTTTTCAGCCCGTGGTCAGACCCTGTCCTCCTTCGGGCTGGAGTTCCCTTGGGGCAGGTTTCCAGGCATGTCGTGGTGTACACGGATGCCTCCACCACGGGTTGGGGTGCTGTATGCAACGGGCAAGCAGCCTCGGGCTCCTGGACAGGACCTCAGCTGCAGTGGCACATCAATTGCCTCGAGTTGTTGACTGTGCTTCTGGCCCTTCGTCGCTTCCGATCGACGCTGCGTCAGAAGCACATGCTTGTTCACACCGACAGCACCGCGACTGCGGCGTATATCAATAGCCAGGGCGGCCTTCACTCACCTCGCATGTCACAACTCGCCCGCCGTCTGCTCCTCTGGAGTCAAACATGGCTGAAATCGCTACGTGCCATTCACATTCCAGGGGAACTCAACCGTGCAGCGGATCAGCTCTCACGGCAGTCCACCCACCCCGGAGAATGGCGACTCCACCCAGAGTCAGTCCAGCTGATTTGGAGTCGTTTCGGCCAGGCTCAGATAGGTCTGTTCGCCTCTCCCGAAACCTCCCACTGCCAGCTCTTTTTCTCTCTGACCCAGGCTCCCCTCGGCAGAGACGCCCTGGCACACAGCTGGCCTCCGGGGCTCAAGTACGCCTTACCCCCAGTGAGCCTCCTTGCACAGACCCTGTGCAAGATCAGGGAGGACGAGGAGAAGGTCTTGCTGGTTGCACCATATTGGCCCACCCAGACCTGGTTTCCAGAACTCATTTCCCTCGCGGCAGCCCCTCCCTGGAAAATCCCCTTGAGGAAAGACCTTCTTTCTCAGGTGATGGGCACAATTTGGCACCCGCGCCCCGACCTGTGGAACCTTCATGTCTGGCTCCTGGACGGGACGTGTCAGACCTCGCCGGCCTTCCCCAGGCCGTGAGAAACACCATCATTCAGTCCCGAGCCCCCTCTATGAGGCAGGCTTACGCTCTGAGGTGGGGTCTGTTCGTTGACTGGTGCTCCTCTCGAGCTGAGGACCCACAGAGATGCACGATTGCAGTAGTGCTTTCCTTCCTGCAAGAGAAGTTGGAGCGCAGGCTGTCCCCTTCGACTCTCAAAGTCTATGTTGCTGCTATTGCAGCGTATCATGATGCAGTGGATGGAACATCCCTGGGTAAGCACCCACTGGTCGTGAGGTTCCTTAGAGGTGCCAGGAGACTTAATCCTCCCAGACTGCACCTCATACCCTCTTGGGATCTCTCCGTCACCCTCCGTGGCCTACGGGAAGCCCCATTCGAGCCACTTGCGTCAGTTGAGCTGAAATTTCTGTCTCTTAAGACAGCGCTCCTGACTGCTCTGGCCTCCATCAAGAGGGTAGGGGACCTACAAGCCTTCTCTGTCAACGAAACGTGCCTTGAGTTCGGGCCCGGAGATTCTCACGTCATCTTGAGACCCCGGCCCGGCTATGTGCCCAAGGTTCCCACCACGCCCTTCCACGATCAGGTGGTGAACCTGCAAGCTCTGCCCCCGGAGGAGGCAGACCCGGCTTCTGCGCTGCTCTGCCCTGTTCGTGCTCTGAATATTTACGTAGACCGTACTCGGCACTTCAGGCGCACCGAGCAGCTCTTTGTCTGCTTCGGAGGTCAGCAGAAAGGGAATGCTGTCTCCAAACAGAGGTTGGCCCATTGGGTGGTAGAAGCCATCTCCCTATCTTACTTATATCAGGGAGAGCCATGCCCCTTAGGTGTTCATGCCCACTCCACTAGGAGTGTTGCCTCATCCTATGCGTTGGCTCATGGCGCCTTGCTAGCAGACATCTGTAGAGCTGAGGGCTGGGCGACACCTAATACCTTCGCTAGGTTCTACAACCTTTGCGTAGAGGCCGTATCCTCCCGTGTCTTAACTTAAGACTTCAGGTGAGCGGGAGGATGGCTGGTGTCGGCTTGCTGCGCCATTCCCACGTGGATCCGTGCGCCAATTCCCAGAATGTTCCCTCCGGTGAACCCTGGGTCCTCCGTGCCCCGCTGTCTGGCCTAGATGCGGAGTAGTCCCTGACTGTGATCCTGCCTGGGTCTCCTTCGCCCCGCAGGTTGTGGCTTATTTCTTAATTATTCCAGCAGAGGAGACCGCTGTTTCCCTCGTGTATCCCTAAAAGTCTTTATGGATATATTGAATTATTCTTATTTCCACATGCAAAGATCTCATGTGCTCCGCCCCCCCAACCCATTCTTCAGTACATCTGGCATCCTTGTGGGGCCCCTTTACTGGCCCCCAGGGCGTTGGGAAGGTTACGTTACAATCTTCATCTGCTGACACGTCCGCCTGTCAGCACGTGGGGTTGTGCGTAACGCGGCGTCAGGGTCGTGGCCTGTTCCATAGGGTCTGTTCCCATCTAAAGTCGTAGTGAAACGACTGAAGGGGAACGTCTAGGTTCCGAAGGTAACCCTCGTTCCCTGAAGGAGGGAACGGAGACGTTACATCCCCTGCCACGACCCTGGCGTCGCGCTGACGCCGGCTCGGTCCGGCTCTTCAGCAAAAACCTGACTGACTGGCTGCATGCCGCCATCTTATATACCCGTATGTACGGGGTATGGCTTAGCATGCAAATGCCACTCGCCAATTTTCATTGGCCTTTTGAATAAGGCTCAGAGACGATTGGACTCTCAAGTGATTCCCATGTAACGTCTCCGTTCCCTCCTTCAGGGAACGAGGGTTACCTTCGTAACCTAGACGTTTTTTACTAGAAGAAAATCCAAGAAACAGAGCAATTATTGTTCGTTTGAAATCATTTGCAGCTGACATCTATATTGATTGGATATTTGTAGCAATTACAGTCTACTTTCAACAGTGCAATACAAATGTTTTGTACATTATGACTCTTGTGGGTATGTTCTGGTTTATGAGCATGTTGTGGTTCTGTTTGACTCCACATCTCACCGCCAGATTATGACAAGTCCTCCATGAAAAGCTGTGTAAGGTTAAAGTTACCAAATAGTACTAATCACACTGTATTGAAAAACATATAAATACATTTTGAAGCAGCTACAGTGATTACTTTAACCATCTGCATGTTTTACATCAATACATCAACAGGTTCTTTAGTTTAAAAGGGTAAAAAAATTCCTGCTTTCAGCCGGACATGTTCAGAATACTAAATATTTGTGTTTCTCTGCAGGAACATAGCACATGTTTGGAAGCAAGTCTATATATAACTTCAGTTGTTCCTATAAGCAGTGGTAACAGCATGACTCTTGTAGGTGTAGGCAGTGCCCTTTTAGCTAAGATTATAACTAAAGGTAAAAGAAAAAGCACACATTACTGTGGGCACCATTCAAAGCATGTTATCCAAGAGAGAAAAATCAAAGGGCTGTCTGAGTCTTTTCGTCTTTCCACAGAAGTGTCTGGACAGGTGAGGTTGATACTACCTCTCTCGTATGGCTGGAGGGCTTGTGTAATGATTTTACACAGACAGTCCACCACTCACCAGGCACTGACACTAGCAGTGAGTGTAGTGATGAGTCATTCTGACTGGAAAATGACATAGACTGCATTACGTTGTTATAAAGAGGTTATTACACAAGGAATAATTGGTGACTGGTAGTTTAATAATCCAACACACCTCAGGTATGCATTATTTTTCTAATAATTCAACAAGATGAGTGAATTATTCTTCTTATACCACCTGAAGACATTGTTCAAATTGTGTATTTCAAGACATTTGTCAGGTTTTTGTCCTGAAAATACTTTTGTATGTAGGACTATTTTTTCTCCAACTTTATATTAGATAACTTTTTACTACTATGACTTCATAATCAAACTAACTAAATAAATATGTAAATTAAGTACAATGTACCATGTAGATGTATTGCTCTATCATGTTGGAAATATGCCCTACACCAGGGGTTTTCAAACCTGTCCTGGAGCCTCCCCTGCCCTGCACATTTTGTATGTCTCCCTTATTAGGCACACCCAATTCAGGTCTTGCAGTCTCTACTAATGAGCTGATGATTTGAATCAGGTGTATTAGATGAGAGAGACAAGCAAAATGTGCAGGGCAGGGGAGGCTCCAGGACAGGTTTGAAAACCCCTGCCCTACACCAAAACCAACCCTAAACCTACCTGATAGTGTTAACAAATACAAAACCGATATAAAAATGCACTTGTTGACGCCATTTAAATCTTCCTTTTATGTAGATTTTAACTCTTTTGTCGAACTGTAGTTACACGGGAGCTGGATATGTCATGCTAACATTGAAAAGCATCAGTTTTCAAATCTCACAGCATGTTAAAATAGTTTTTAAGTCATAATATAATATTCTTCAAGTAACTGTGTCATTTTCTACAAGTTCATATGATACTTTAGTCTTAATGAAAAGTCTATAATATACTTTGGTTGAAAATTTTCAATAGTAGTTAAAAAAAAAAACACCCGTCAAAATCAGCTCTGCAAAAAAAATCAACTTATTTTATTGCATGGTCCCTTTAAATGCAAATGAGCTCTGCTCGCCCCGCCCCTCTCTGATGTGGGATTATGAGCCGTAATGTTTACTTTAGCCACATATAGCCGTGTTTAGCAGTGAAACTTGCTAACTAGCACATTATTAAGAAAGGCCATTTGCAAAGATGCATACAAAACACTTGTACTCACTTCTGCTGTGGTTGAAGCTGCATCAGGAACGATTAGAATAGACGCATATGTAGACCGGGATCGGCGCTTTCCTTTTTAAAAACGAAAGTAACGTTACCCTCTGCGTCTTCAGTGGCTCAGATGTCCAGAGTAAATGACTACTGCTATGTTCATTATTACATCCAACAACAGAACACCTCAATTGCTCAGTCTGAGACATTCTTGTCTTCCCCTGCACCTGAGTCAACACAATGGCGATCGGAGTCAGACTGTTTCAGCTCGGTGAGGGTGGGTCTAAGGTAAGGCACTCATGTCAATCAACTATCATGGGAGCGGCCTCTGTTGGTGTGCCGTCACACTGACAAGAAGCTGAGAATGACCTGATTTTAAAAAGGGGATATTACTTTTAAAGATTAAAAAAAATACAACTGCGTGGATTTTTATCATTGTAAGGTGGTTGTGTACACAAACTGTCAACACACATTAATGTTCAAACAATGTGTAAAAGTGAGTTTTGCATCTGATGATGCCTTTAAACTCTGTAAGTCATACTTTTTCACATCTCGCGAAAAAGTGCCCCAGATACGTTTTTGTCATGAGACCAGGTAGATTTTATTTTAAGGTGTCCTTGTCACAGTGTAATTATACATTTAAGTACTGAGTAATAATAGTTAACTACATGTGCTTACTATATGGTTAGAGTTAGGATTGGAGTTTGGCTTAGGGTTACTTGCATGTAATTATGCATAATTAATTGTTTTTACAATAGTAAATATGTGTAACGTGTAAGGACACCTTAAAATAAAATGTTGCCCAAAACTCTTTTCCTCCTATTGTGATCGGATACAGTTACAGTATGGTTAAAGACAGATTTAGTGATAGTTTAGACAGATTTAGTATAGTTATGTTTAGGTTAGGTTTAATACTGAGTTAAAGTGTAGGGGTAATAAGTACATGCAATGCATTGTTGCTTTAAGTGATGTTTCATTAACAAATTTCAGGAGAAGCTCGCGCAGATAATTAACACGGCCAATTCATCATCAGCAATCACTCCCTATCCAATCACTCTCCCTATCCAATTACTACAGTCCCTTTAAATAACCAAGCAGTCCTACCTTCAGTTATCTCTGATTTCAGCATTGGCACTCCCAATCGCCGCAACATGTCCGAGATTCACTCGTCCTCCGAAGATTATTCCTCAGATACAGACAAACCTGCAGCTTATCCAGCCTCCATCCAGGTCGCCGCTCAGGCCACCAGCACTCCGCAGGATCCACCAATCGAGCCCGCGGCTGCATCACGGGGCCGCAGGCCCTCACGCACCGCCGCTGCTCGCACTCTGAGCAGTGTTGTTTTCGCCAACGATGACGAAATCATTTCGTTGACGCCACTTTTTCATGACGATAACGAGACGATGACGAGATAAAAATGGCTCGTTGATGACTAAAACATGACGAGACGTGCGTGAGTTTCGTTGACGAGACGGGTGGTCCGTCAGACGTTTAAAATGCATGACATTTCTGCTTATTGTGCATGCCAATCAAAACCTTAAACGTACCTGCCGCTATGGCAAGCCGTTTTAGCATTCCATCCTTGTTTGTCTTTTACGTTTTAAAACATTCCTTCATTATTGTAATTATTGGTGAAAATAGTCGATCCGGAAGCTCACATTGTGTTGAACTAGATCTGCTATTTTCAGAACTTACAAGTGACACTACCCAACAGCAAAATACTTACCGACCTACATTAATTTGTTAAAAGACTACTTTTCCCCCTTTTTAGACTAAAACTAGACTAAAACCTTTTTGGCTTTCGTCGACTAAAATTGGACTAAAACTAATAAGCATTTTAGTCCATAAGACTAAGACTAAATCTAAGATGGTTGTCAAAAAACAACACTGCTCCGAGACGCCAGCTTACGCCGTCTCCACCATCTTCCAGACGTCGGGCATCTTCCCCAGCGTCTTCTTACGCTTCAGCCTTCTCCTGCGCCCCAGCCAAGGGAAAATGGACCGTAGCCGAGCTCTACAAGGTGCTCACCAGCGCCGGCGTTGTTTTTCCACGCCGTTCCTCCAAATCGGATCTCCTCGCCCTCTATTCATCTCTCCAACCGCAGGAAAAGCCTTAATCTACCCCTCCCTCCAGGGCCTCAGGCAGAGCGCGCTCGGGCCGCAGAGCGCCCTACTCCACGTCAGGACGCAGCAGAAGGCCGTCACCGAGCTTGGGCCACGCCCCGGACACCGCAGTCTCCAGCCACGCCCATCCCGCTCGATCCTCGAAGCGGGAGCTCGCCGCTCATGCTGTCAGAGAGCCGGCCATCGCCTCCACAAGCCGCCGCAGCAGCACGAGCTCGCCCACTCCAGCGGCCGATTCCCGTCCGCAACCCTTGCCTCTCCTTTCTCTCCCCTTCTCATGGCCCGCAGCACCGCCTTCCGCTCATAGCATGAGCATTTCCCCCGCTCATGCCACAAGCACCGGTGCTCCCCATTTCCCCTCTCTTCCCTTCTGTTTGCTCCGCCCCAGGAGCCGTCCCCAGCGCGAGCATGCCTCTATCCTCGCAGGCTCCGACGCACGCCATTCCCCCTCTCTTTCCCCCCTTCTTTTCCATCCCAGGAGACGGCCGCAGCTCAGGTTTACCGCCACTACCGGTCCCGGTAGCCACTTTCCCTCTTCCTCAGGCCCGTCCTCCCTTCTCATTGGCCTCAGCCACACCCCTCCCAGCCCCGCCAAACACTTTAGCGCAGGAACCTCCCCCAGTTTCCAACTCCATCAGGACCCAGATACTAGCAGGTCTCACACATGGATTCCACCCCGGCGTCCTGAGCCTCCCCTCCCAAAACCTCATCTGCCCAAATCTCCACTCCGCTTGCACCGAACCCGAAATAGTGGACGGCCTAATCAAAAAAGAAATAGACTCAAATTTCATGATAGGCCCCTTTTCTGTCCCTCCCTTTAGCATCTATCGAGTCAGCCCCATCGGCGTTGCCACCAGAAAAAATTCTCAGGCAAAAAAAAGCCTGAAGAGTTTTCTCTTCACTATCACGACGTCGACCAAGCCACTACCTTGATTTAAAAAAATTAAAAAAAAAAAAAAAGGCAGGTCGCGGCGCTTGGTTGGCCAAAGTCGATATTACCTCTGCTTTCAAAGTTATGCCCATCCACCCAGATTTCTGGCACTTATTTGGCATTCGCTGGAAAAAACGAATTTCATTTCGCCATCCGCCTCACATTTGGTTGCAAAAGCAGTCCAAAAATCTTCGACACGCTGTCGGAGGCAATTTGCTGGATCCTCTCCAACAATTACAGTTTACCCTATCTGATTCATCTTTTAGACGATTCTTAATCATCTCACCCCCAGATTCCGTCCCAGCCGCACACCTCTTGACAACCCAAAAGCTTTTCTCAGAGCTCGGGATTCCCCTCGCCCAAGACAAACCGACAAGCCGCCCCCTCCGTCGGCTTTGGAGGTTTCCTCCGGGGCCGCTGGTTCGCTTCTACCTGGCCCCCCGAGTTGGCAAATTTACCCCTCCAGCTATCATCCTCAGCACTATTTGAGCTTTACCCATTAGTGGCCGCAGCTTCCCTATGGGGCAACGAATGGTCCGCCACCAGCATCGTCATCCACTGCGACAACGAAGCTACCGTGCACTGCATTAACAAAGGCCGTTCCCACTCCCCCGCACTCATGCCTTTGCTCAGACGTTTGATTTGGATTTCAGCTTGTGACCAATTCATCATAACTGCAAAACACATCCCCGGGTCAAATAATCAAATCGCTGACTCTCTCTCTCGTTTTGTTTTTCAGAAATTCAGATCGCTGGCTCCAGAAGCGGACCCGCTCCCAACCCCAGTCCCTCCTTATTCAGAACTGATATTCCCATAACCCACCCCCTAAGGCCTCTTCTCGAAGCATCCATCGACTCCATTCTCCAAGCAGTCTCCCCCAGGACTCTTCAATCCTACCTTACAGCGTGGAAATGCTTTAAAACTTTCCATGCCGCCTACAGCTTACCTTTCCCCGATTTTTCCCTGCTCACTGTCACCTTATTTATCTCCCATCTCAACTCCAATAAAAACCTCAAAGCCAGTTCCATTAAAGGATACCTAAGCGCAGTCCAATTTTTCCACAAACTGGTATTCGGCTCACCTTCACCCCATATTCCCAATTCTCAGACATCCCTCCTCATCAAAGGCATACAAAAAACCCAGCCCAGCCGCCCAGACCCTAGACAACCCATCACCCTAAAGATTCTGACCAAATGCATATCCACGCTCCGTAAAGGTTACCATTCTATCCATACCGCCCGCACATTAGACGCAATGTTTATCCTGGCTTTTTTCGGTTTCCTCAGATGCTCTGAGCTCGCCATTACATCTGGCTTCAACCCAGCCATCCACCCTACCATCTCCGATCTAGCAGTTCTAGACGGTGAAACCATCTCTTACTTCATTAAACAAAGTAAGACAGACCAAACTAAGAAAGGCCATTTCATTTATATTTTCAACCTTCAATCACCCCTCCAACCCTTCCAAACCCTCCTAGCCTTCCTTCAGCTCAGGAAATCCCAATCCAGACTCCCCTCCGACCCTCTCTTTACAGATGACTCCAATGCACGCCCCCGCTGGAGCCCCCCTTACGCACGGCAGTGCTCGCCCCGCTTTTCCTCTCACGCTCAACATCGCATGGCTCCTGTTCAAGCCCCCGCTTATCCCCTATACGCGCAGCAATGCGCGCCCCCGCTGGAGCCCCCCTTATGCACGGCAGTGCTCGCCCCGCTTTTCCTCTCACGCTCAACATCGCATGGCTCCTGTTCAAGCCCCCGCTTATCCCCTATACGCGCAGCAATGCGCGCCCCCGCTGGAGCCCCCCTTATGCACAGCAGTGCTCGCCCCGCTATTCCCGTCACGCTCAACATCGCATGGCTCCTGTTCAAGCCCCCGCTTATCCCCTATACGCGCAGCAATGCGCGCCCCCGCTGGAGCCCCCCTTACGCACAGCAGTGCTCGCCCCGCTTTTCCTCTCACGCTCAACATCGCATGGCTCCTGTTCAAGCCCCCGCTTATCCCCTACACGCGCAGCAATGCAAAGCCCCGCTGCAGCCACCGCCCCTTTTTCCACACAACAGCAATGCTCACTCCCTTGAAAGCACCATTCACAATTCCCACCTGCCTCATGTTTCACTCCCGCAAAATGCTTTCTTCTTTTTCTACCCCAACAATGCCCGCCGAAACTCCTCCCAGACTCTGTCTATTTGAAAACGTCCAGCATCCTTCCAGCCAAGTTAAGCTTTTTGGGGGGTCATCTGGCTGCTGTCCTGCAGTTATTTGCACTTTGGGGGAGCGCTTTTGGAATGACTACCGAGCTCGGAGCCCTCTCCCGGACAGCATGCCAAACACGCTTAACTTTTACGCTGTTTATTATATGCAAGAGCGAACTCGTGAATTCAGTGTGAGCAATGCAACAAAAAATAAACTCTGCTCCAAAACTATTATGGCACTGCCACTTCTGCTCTGCTACATGGTGCCACACAGCTTGTCTAATCTGCATTGAAAAAAAAAACTGCTTATGCATCCAGTGTGAAACAGGCCTAAGGGTGTACTCACACAAAGCAATCGGAACTGTGCATACTGTTGCTTACTTAGGCTACTTTCATACTATTGATGTGGGTTGTTTTTTCAGTCTGTGGATTTTTGGAGATTTTAACCCTGATTAAGGTGCAATGTGAGTGCAATTCAGGTCTTGTACACAGTACAAGGCATTAATGCCTAGTGTTAGTATGCCCTAAGTTTAACAGCTTCAAGAACAGCAAAGTTTCCACATTGATATTGAGAAACATCAAGTAGCTTTTCAGCTGCAAACTAGTTTATTGATACAATCGTGGAGCAGCACTGACAACAAGTTTTTATGTGTGTGTACATTGTATGCGTGTGTACTTTTCCTGTATATGTGTGTTTGTATGGGAGAGAGTGCGGGAGAAAAAAAGCATGCTTTCTGTTGATAGTAAAACATATGTCTTAAAAAAATTGTGTCTTGAAATTTTTTTTTTTTTTTACTTTTTGGCTTGGTCAGTGTCTTGGGGGTTCCGTTTTTTGTTGTTATAGGCTGTAAGAACCTTTAAAATGACTAAAAGGCGATGTGAAATGGAATTGCAATGTTGTCAAGATCTGCCTGGAATTACTTTAACAGTGTGTTTCCTGAAAAATAATTGCACACATTAGAATGTCTGTCAAGAAATCAGATATAAGCATTCAACCTGTAGTTTAAATGCTAATAAACTAAACATTACTGTAATATAAATCAAAAATGTATTCCTGTTCATGTGACTTAACTGGGGGTTCATAATATGTCCGTAATAATTATCACAGACATTACATGCTAATAAACTGCATATTCCTGTAGAATATGAATAAAGCAATCCTGTTCAGGCAAGTTAACTGGGTTTTCATAATATGCCAGCTATACTTGTCACGGCTAATTAATGACTTTATATAGTCTTCATAAAGTCTTCAAAAAATTACACATTATCAAAGGTAAATATACAACATCTATTTTCATCTAGTCACTGAATCAAACAAGCCCAAAGCTTACTTTATTTACTACGTAGCTACTACTTTGACGTCCATTGCATAGACAAAAAAAATAAATAAGGAAATAAATAAATAAACATTGAAAGTCCAAACTGTTTGATTACCATTGTTTCTTTTATGTTGCATAGAAGAAAGAAAGTCTAGTATGATACAGCTAGTCAACTTGTTATCCAACTAATGACTAGCTATTTAGTGAAGTTAACTAGCTCAGGGGTTTTGAAATTCAAGGACTTCTAAATACAATGACAGCAGCTGAAAATATGGTAAAAGAAAGTCGTTTTGACTGATGCACTGAAATCTGAATATGCATTTTAACACTTTAAACAATTTAAGTAACAGAGGTACAGTATTTGTACAAATAATAATTAGGATCAATAAGGATTCATATAGTACATTAAGTGTCATTAAAGCAAAATGCAGAAATAACAGAAATGCTCCTGTGGGAAATTCTATTGCTTTTTGTTGTGCATACAGTATTCGTCTGAGAAATACTGAGTTGACATTTTGTAATTACTTTAATTTGCAATACGAAACACTCTGGAGTAAAAATCCTATTGAAATGGGAGTGAGAAGACTGACCTCTGGGAAACACGTCAAACTGCACATCCATACTACGTGCAGACACTCATAAACACACACCTCCTTACACAGGCCATTACCACCTAACCAACTTGTCTGAAGCAACAAATAACATGTCAGAATTCCCTATGTGGCCACCATATTTACAGCATTAGAGCCCAGCACACTCTAATGATGTGTTTTATCTCGCTGCTTTTATGTCTGACATCTCCCTGACACACACACACACATATAGACACACACCCATCCAATGCTTCTCACGCTTCTCATCTGATCATCAATAGTAGAGACTCTCTCGAGTCGACCTTTTGATGGTGGATGCTTGACCTTGGCTTTCCTTGTCACTCAGCCCCTAATTCTTTAGGAAGAAGCCTCCTATGTTTATCGGGATCTCATTTAGGAGTAAAAGATGTAATGTGGGCCAACACTCATCAGTCAGAGAGAGTGAGAGAGCAGCAAGCGGTGGTGGCTTTTACAGCCACCTGTCTGACCTAGACTTATTTAGGGAATAGTGGTGGGAATTAGTGGCCATTCTAGGGATGGGTCACAATAGTTTGCTAGGTGGCTAGTTATCCGACAACTAACCTCCAACAACCCGCCTTGCGCCTCCTGGTTTCAAAACCTCTGGACAATATTAATATCTTCATTATTTGATTTAGCTGTAAGGCACATTTTTTATAACAAGACAGTTTTGTAAATATGTACAGGTAGTTTGCTTCAAACTCATTCCCAAGCAGTCACCCGAGGAGGTTCACTGCATTACATAGACTGTCTGGCTCCGTACAAAGATGTCGAGCTTATATTACGCATGAGATCACATACACATAACTGGAGCTGATGTCCTATTTGAGTCTGAAAAAACAGCTGCATTACTTATGTGTGACGTTGTGTGGTAAAAATAAATGTTACACCAAAGATAAACCAATAACAAGAAAATTGCAGTTATTTTTAAAAGGACAATACGTATTTGTATTAAAGTACAAATGTAATGCATCGATTTGGTCATATGGCAATTTAGTTTAATAATTTTACTGTTTGTTTCTCCTCTCAGGGCTCATTTGCTTGCAGAATACAACAGCAGAAAATGGCAAAAATAAAAGCATTTGATTCCAAGCTAAAAAAATAGAGTGAGCAGCATACACCTCGAATAATCAACTTGTTGGTAAGGTAAACAACACACTGTACTAAATTCTTCCATTTTTTTTTTTCACACACAGTTACAGTAACCAAAATCTAGTGGAGCTTCTCAACCATTTTCCAGCAGAGATCACAGTTTGACATGTAAAAACACCTTTGTTTTAATTCATTTTCTCTTAAACACTTAACACTCAAGCCCAGAAAGCTTACAAATGAAACAAACCCACTTTCAAGATATGTTAAGTTCCCTACCGTTAGATGTTTTACGTATTAAATTCCTGGTCTTGGAGATCTTGACTGAGTTTACTGCCTGACTAGCTATTTTTAGCATTTCCTTCCTAAACCGTATTTGGTGGTCTCCACCTCCGCATGCTAATTTACCAGGCATAACAACAGTGTAAAGCTGGACTCAGCTGTCTGAAGTTATCACCATGCTTGAGTGTACAGCCAGGCTTCCTGACTGGGCCAGTGGGCTATTTAAAGGAGCTTATTATGAAACATGGCTCATTTTGCCAATGCAGATGCATCCTAGCTAAAACCACTCATACTAAAACCAAAATATGCTGTAATAATATAAATACTAGAGCCTTGGATAAATGCACAACAGCGCTGGATTGATAGTACTCAAAAATGCTAGTTAGGTTTTGTTCTAATCCTTAACTCTGAGTATTAGCAATAGTGCTAGAGTGCTCAAATTCATAAACATATATGAACACACACACGCACGCGCACACACACACACACACACACACACACACACACACACACACACTGTAATTATTATACCATTGCCACACATCCACACAAATGTAATCTTAAATTGTAAAAAAATCATTGTAAAATGTGACCTGTGGCATTTTCATCATACTGAAAATAGTTTTTTTGAAAGTCTGTATACTTGTTTCCCAGCCAGCCTGCAAAGTAAATTAAATGTACAATAAAGTAAATGTAACTTGAAACAGAATGTCAATGTAATTTCCAAATAAATCAAATTAAGTTTTGTGTCTCTTATTTTGTCAAGTCATGCAAATTAAGTGCACAAATATTATTTAATTGTGTATTTAGAATACATACATAAATGTTACCCCTAAAATAAGCCTTGGCAAAACAAAGGAGTAGGCCATTTCATTCCAAAAAAATGTTTAATAAGTCATTGCGACCCAAGCATGGGTGTCCAGTCTTGCTTCTGGTGGGCCACTGTCCTGTAAGGTTTAGCTTCAACCCCAATTAAATAAACTTGAACTAGCTAATCAAGGTCTTAATATGCATACTAAAACTTCCAGGCAGGTGTGTTGAGGCAAGTTGGAGCTAAACTCTGCAGGACAGTGGCCCTCTAGGACTGCATTTAGACACCCCTGCTGTAGTTCTGTTTATGTTTAGGTGGATTTTGTATCTTGTTTCTGTTCTGTCTCCTAGTTTCCACATGTACACTGGTATTTTTTTTAGAAACTGAGTTCTTCCTCCTTTGTTTAAAATATATAAATAAATAAAAATCTTGTTCACATGAAAATGCAAAAACATGCTATGAAGCGTTGTCAAGAGCATGCCAAACCAAGGTGGTGATTTAACCCTAAAGCTATGGACCTAAAGGCCTATAAGCCTAAACAAAAAACGCACACTCCGACATCACAACCCAAAATCTCTGGGTTCACCAACTATACCACAACAGTGCAACTGGAGTTTCTGAAAATCTTTAGTGACCTGATACTGCGTTTGTGTGTGGACGAATAGGCAAACTGCATAGAAAAGGTTGCATTGTGTTGAAAATACCCATGCTAATGTGGACTGGGCCTTAGTTTCCAACATTCAGTCAGTTTCTTTGGTTACTCGTTATTTGATTAATGACTATGTTGATTGTGTTCTTAATAAACCTTATACTGATTGCAATTAGATCCTGTCTTTTTCTTTATTTTGTGACACGTCATTTTCATGATTATATATTATTTTCTTTACAAAAAAAAAAAAAATAGATAAAGTTCTGTAAAATTTAACTGGATTCAATGGAACAAAGTAAATTATTCCACTTATACTATGGTTACCACCCCTCAAAACATCGATCAGATCATATATTTCAAGGTTTTCATCCAGTTTTGGAATAATGTCGCTTTTATCCCATTGTTTACTATATTTATTTGTTTGGCCAGTGTACTTGTGGGTTTTGGTTATTTTGCAGTTTTAGGCTGCAAGGACCTTGGGACTGAAATCATTTTGCGAAGTGATATGAAAATGTTATGCGGTCAAGACCTGCCTGGAACTACATTCGCCATGTGTTTCCCTGAAAATAATTGCACACCTTACAATGTTCGACAGCCAATCAAATCCAAGCATTCAACGGCCCCCTAGTATAAAAAATGTAAATATTCCAACCTATTGAAGTACTGAAATCTGTTTGATACACTGATAACCAGTGTGACGGGCGTCCCGAGGAGCAATCAGCGTCGCCCTGGCAACACACGAGGACCAGCTGGATCCACTCACCACGGACCAATCGGTCACGGCTCAGCCCGCTTTATAAGCAGTCTGCCACAACCAGAGAGTGAGATACATCTCCACATGCATTGTGAGACTTACCTGACCGCTGTATCCTTTCTCCTGCAGAGTCGCCGTGACCGCTTGGTCCCCCACTTCCGGGTTGCACGTTTGGGGTTAAAGCACGTCCTTGCACCAACCCCCTGCACCGGCCACCGTCACCAGGAGACACCAGCACTCAGAAGTAGCCACCCTGCACCTCAAGGAAGACGTCCTCACCACTTCACTCACCGTATTGTTCATTTTACCTGCACTTCTGTCAATAAACGCACCCTCCGGGGCTCACTCAACTCTTGTATTGTTGTTGCTGTTCTCCGCCCGGCCACAAGGTGGTGGAGAATGCGGGCATGAACGTTCCTAGCGCCGGCTGAGAACACCAACAAACAAGACGTTGTTTACACCGCCATTTTGTTGCCCCTCTCACCTCCGGCTGTCTTTTTTCTTTCTTTTTAGGCTCGCTCCTCCCCGCAACGATGGAGGAACTTGTAAAACAGCTTACGGAGGTTAGCGTCCGCCAGCAGCAGTGCTTCGAGCTGCTTACCGAGCAACACAGCCACATTCAAGGGTATTTGGCCGAACTTCGCTTACCGGCCGCCCAGAACATCCCTCTACCGGACCCTCGAGTCACCGCTGCCCGTTTGCTACCCAAGCTGGCCGCAAATGATGATATTGAGGCCTACCTTAAGATGTTCGAATCACTCGCTCGCACCGAAGGGTGGGCGAGAGGTACGTGGGCTGCGACACTGGCACCGCTGCTTTCCGGTGAGGCGCAACGAGCATATTTTTCCTTACCAGCGTCTTCCCAAAATAATTATAATGAGTTAAAAAAAGAAATATTAGGCCGTCTCGGCCTTTCTGCAACCGTTGCCGCCCAGCGCTTCCATGAATGGGAGTTTAAAACACGGTTGCCAGTCCGCGCCCAGGCCGCCGATCTGATGCGGTTAGCTGAGCATTGGCTACTGGAAGATTCACCCTCCCCAGCTCAAGTGGCCGAACGGGTAGTGGTAGACAGGCTGCTGAGAGCTTTACCCCGCTCGATGAGGCAGGCCGCGGGTATGCGGGGGCCGAAGACCATCGCCGAAGTGATCGACGCCGTGGAGCTGGCGGACGCAACCTACCACCGGGACGTCGGGGAGCGAGCGCAGCCATTCCCCCGGAGGGTGCCCCAGGAGCGACGCCCGCCGGAAGGCACCCCACGACCAGTACACAGGCCGACCAGCCCCCGCGACGAGCCCATGCCCACAGAACCGTCGACCCCCACCAAGGCTTGGATGGCAGGCTGTGTGGTTCACCAGAAAACACCCCCTGAAGCGCCTACGGCCACTGTCAGGATCCGAGGACGTCACTTCCGCGCCCTGTTGGACTCCGGCAGCGCAGTTTCCCTGGTGCGGCCCACCACCCTTGGGCCCCGGCCAGCCTCCAAGGCGCTGATGCCCATCACCTGCGTCCACGGAGACACGCGTCAGGTACAAACTAACCTCCTTACCTTTCACAAGGATGGTCAAGCCTGGACCTTGGAAGTTGGAGTGCTGAAGGACCTACCTGTCCCCTTGCTTCTGGGCAGAGACTGGCCGGGGCTCGACGCCGCCTTGGCCTCCACCACACAGCCTGCCCGCTGCCGCCGCAAACCGCGGCCACCGCCGTCGCGGGGGTCCGGATGTCGCTCCAGCCTGCTCACGACGGACAGTGGGAGAGAGGGTGAGTCTGCCGGCCAACACGCTAATCTGTTTCACGATGTGTTTCAACAGGTTACTGGAGGAGGAGACTTTGGGAAAGCCCAAAAGGAGGACGACAGGCTCAAGCACTGCTGGCGGCAAGTCCGGGTGCTCGAGGATCAGGAAATTCTGCCGGCCCCTCACCCCCTCCCACATTTCATCGTTCGAAATGGCCTGTTGTACTGCGTCGCGGAGCGACGGGGGGAGGTGAAACGACTCCTGGTAGTGCCGAAGCAAAAGACGGAGATGGTCCTGGAGCTCGCCCATGCTCACCCTATGGCCGGCCACCTGGGGGCCCAGAACACTACCCAACGAATCCGGGACAGATTCCACTGGCCAGGGCTGGAAGCCCAAGTAAAGAGCTTTTGCCAAGCCTGCCCTGAATGCCAACGCACGTCTCCTCGGAAGCCTCCCCCCAGTCCTCTGATCCCTCTACCCATCATCGGGGTGCCTTTCGAGCGGATCGGGATGGACATCGTAGGGCCGTTGCCGAGGTCTGGCCGGGGACACGAACACATTCTTGTCATCGTTGACTACGCCACCCGGTATCCCGAGGCAGTCCCCCTTCGCCAAGCCACCGCCAAAGCCATTGCCCGTGAGCTGTTCCTGCTCTCCAGCCGGGTGGGTATTCCGTCGGAGATTCTGACCGACCAGGGAACCCCGTTTATGTCCCGGCTAATGGCTGACCTGTGCCGGCTGCTGAAGGTAAAGCAAATTAAAACATCTGTCTACCACCCTCAGACCGACGGGCTCGTCGAGAGATTCAATCAGACCCTCAAACAGATGCTCCGGAAAGTGGCGGCCGAAGACAAGAAGGACTGGGATCTGCTCCTACCATACATTCTCTTCGGCATTCGAGAGGTACCCCAAGCCTCCACCGGCTTCACGCCCTTTGAACTCCTCTTCGGCCGCCAGCCTCGTGGTCTCCTCGACGTAGCCCGAGAAGCCTGGGAGCAGCAGCCGGCCGTCTACCGCACTGTGGTGGAGCACGTGCAGGACATGAGGAGCAAGATCGACAGAGTCATGCCATTAGTCCGGGAGCACCTGGTGAAGTCCCAACAAGCCCAGCAACGCCATTATAATCGGCCGGCCCAACCGCGGGAGTTCCAGCCTGGAGACAGGGTGATGGTCTTGGTCCCGAACGCCGCCTGCAAATTCCTCGCCCAGTGGCAGGGGCCGTTCACCGTGGAAGAGAGGGTAGGCCCTGTTAACTATCGGGTGAGACAACCCGGCCGAAGACGACCCCTGCAACTGTATCACATCAACTTACTTAAGAAGTGGATTGGAGATAGGGACCAAGCCGTCGCCCTTGCCGTCACAGAACCCGCGGTTGTAGACATCAACCCCCATCTGTCGGCCACCCAAAAGACGGAGCTGCGGCACCTGGTCGGTCAGTTCCTGGACGTATTCTCCGACAGCCCCGGCCAGACTAACGTCCTCTCCCACGACATCCGCACTCCTCCTGGCGTCATCGTCCGGCAACGGCCCTATCGAGTCCCCGAGGCCCGCCGGCAGGCTATAGAGGAGGAAGTCCAGAAGATGCTCAAGCTGGGGATCATTGAGCCCTCTCGGAGCCCCTGGTCCAGCCCGATAGTCCTGGTCCCGAAGCCGGACGGCACCCTCAGGTTCTGCAACGACTATCGACGCCTCAACGAAGTCTCGGAGTTCGACAGTTACCCCATGCCCCGGGTGGATGAACTCCTGGAGCGCCTGGGAAGGGCCCGGTACATCACCACCCTGGACCTGACCAAGGGGTATTGGCAGGTCCCCCTCTCCGCGGATGCCAGGCCCAAAACTGCCTTCTCCACTCCGTCGGGGCACTGGCAGTACCGGACCCTTCCCTTCGGCCTACACGGCGCTCCAGCGACGTTTCAGCGCCTCATGGATGTGATCCTCCGGCCCCACCAGAGCTACGCTGCGGCCTACCTGGACGACGTGGTCATCCACTCGGAGGCATGGGAAGACCACCTGGATCGGCTCCGGAGGGTGCTGTCCGAGCTCCGTCGGGCTGGACTAACAGCCAACCCCCGCAAATGCCACCTTGCCTTAGAAGAAGCCCGGTACCTGGGTTACCGAGTCGGGAGAGGCCTTGTGAAGCCCCAAGAGGACAAGGTAAAGGCGATCCTGGAGGCACCAACGCCACGCAACAAGACCCAGGTACGGGCCTTCCTGGGGTTGGCTGGCTACTACCGTTGCTTCATCCCCAGCTTCTCCTCTATAGCCGCCCCTCTGACAGACCTGACCAGGAAGGGGCAGCCGGAGCTGGTGCGATGGACCCCGGAAGCGGAGCGCGCCTTCCAACGGATCAAGCAGGCCTTAACTACGGAGCCAGTCCTGCGCGCTCCGGACTTCAACTGCCCCTTCCTGCTCCAAACGGATGCTTCGGACACGGGATTGGGGGCCGTGCTCTCCCAAGTCCAGGAGGGAGAGGAGCATCCGATAGTCTATATCAGCCGGAAGCTGACCCGGGCCGAGAGAAACTACGCTGCCGTGGAGAAAGAAGCGCTCGCCATCAAGTGGGCAGTCCTGGAGCTCAGGTATTATCTGCTAGGCCGAAAATTTACTCTTTTCACAGACCATGCCCCGCTGCAGTGGATGGCCCGGGCCAAGGATACAAACGCCCGGGTCACAAGGTGGTTCCTGTCGCTCCAGGACTTCCACTTCGATGTGCGCCACCGGGCCGGTTCCAGCAACAACAACGCCGACGGGCTCTCTCGGTCCTGGGCAGCATACACAGGTCTGTCAGGGGTCACTCCCCACCCACCCCCTGTCTCCCCTCTATCTTTTTACCTCCAGGACCAGGACGTCGCTTGGGGGGGGGAGTGTGACGGGCGTCCCGAGGAGCAATCAGCGTCGCCCTGGCAACACACGAGGACCAGCTGGATCCACTCACCACGGACCAATCGGTCACGGCTCAGCCCGCTTTATAAGCAGTCTGCCACAACCAGAGAGTGAGATACATCTCCACATGCATTGTGAGACTTACCTGACCGCTGTATCCTTTCTCCTGCAGAGTCGCCGTGACCGCTTGGTCCCCCACTTCCGGGTTGCACGTTTGGGGTTAAAGCACGTCCTTGCACCAACCCCCTGCACCGGCCACCGTCACCAGGAGACACCAGCACTCAGAAGTAGCCACCCTGCACCTCAAGGAAGACGTCCTCACCACTTCACTCACCGTATTGTTCATTTTACCTGCACTTCTGTCAATAAACGCACCCTCCGGGGCTCACTCAACTCTTGTATTGTTGTTGCTGTTCTCCGCCCGGCCACACCACTAAAAGCAGGTGTTGTTGAGCAAGTCACATGATGAACCAAAGCTTATTACAAGCAGCTTTTAAATACTAACATATATAGAAGGTGCACAGTGTCATTCACACAAACACAAAACACCATCATGGTAACACACATGAAACTGAAATAATGCAATAAACATTAATTTAACATCATTAGATGTACCGTACGACTACCCTAATATACACAACTAATAAGAAAAAAATGAAGTAACATAATTTAACGAGAAAAAAAACATCAAATGTGAAATGAAAATGAATGGAATTCTGGGAATGTCAATTTATGGTTATTCACTGTAAATTATACATTATAATTACGTTTTAATTTGCAAAAATGGTACATGTAATGTCCAATACAGTTCCCTTCCGAGGGAACTCTCACCGTGTCCCCTAGGGGTCGCTATTGGGGAACGCCGCAGCGTGACTCGTGTCTGAAGAATGCATATGGAAAAACTACATGAAATGGCCGTCGACAGCGTATGACGTCACCGCGGCACGACCGCCACTGCTGGTGCGTCACTACCGGGCGTCACTGTATAAAGAGGCGCCGGTGTAAACACACATCCTCTTCGTTGTCTTCAGCTTCTCTTTGTCTAAGAGTGCATGTATTCTCTCACCGGAGGCCTGCGTGTGACGTGTGTGGTAATCTGACCCGCACTTTCACACTGCCCGAGCTGTGCGGTGAGAACGCAAGCAACATTAGCTCTTAAGAGAGTATAATGCAATCAGTGCATTCATTGCTTGTTTGTAATGAGAGGCACGCTCTCATACCCACTTGCACGACTCTCAGCTACGTGGGTGTGGTAAATTACAGCACGTCCAGCTCCCGAGGGAACTAATGGGCTCATCGCGAAAACGCATTCGCAAAGGAGGGAGGTGAGTTTCTCTGTTCCTCATTTTGCATGAGTGTGTTTGCCTCTCGCGGCATTAACTAACGCAGTCGCGGCGTCTCCAGCGGCTCCTTGCTTGCTTTATTCTTGAGGGAATTTGGCGCTTGGGCGGAGTATGTTTAGCTCCCGCGGGAGCCAAATATGTCCTGCGCATCGCGATTGTGGAGTTAATTAACCGCCCCAAAAAAAAAAAAAAAAAAGAGGGGGGACTTCCTGAGACCAGTTCAGATTATGGCAGAACAGTCTTATTAACTGCAGCTGTCTGAGGCTAGCTGTGTGTTAATTCTTCCCCCTTTAGGGTCTGGAGGCTTTCGGTCAGTTTTCACCTCTGGTGGTCCTTCCTACACACAGATATCTGAGGATGTCTGTGTGTTGGCTTACTGAATGCTCCCCTTTGGGGTTTTTTGAGCAGTTCTCTTTAAGCCCTTGCCTAGATGGTCTCCCCTGCTAGGGTTTTAAGTAGACAGCCCACTCTGTTGGTTTGGGCTGCTTTTGGGAGGACTAACCAGAGGTCTTTCACTGATCTGTTAGTTTTCCCAGGCTCATTGGCCTTGCTGGATTTATGTGATTATGGACTAGGTAGACCACTGCCTTTAAGTCCTTCATTCCATGAAGGCCCAGGTCTGAGCCCCAACAACACAAGCTCCCTGCACGCTACCTTGAACCTATAACTTCTTAGCGGTTCTTATGTCCCATAAGAACCTCCATTACTGATGGTCCAGATTTTAACTCCTTAAACAGGTTTTGTTTAAGTTTGAGTTAAATGCAGGTTACTTATGGGTGAGTATGATCCATTTTTTCTTTTTAATAAAAGAAAAGGAACTTCATACTGTCTCAGGCCTGTGTGTTGTGTTTTTGCTTCTCAGAGAAAAATATGACGAGTCTACGGCGGATGCTCCCCCTCTGATCCAACAGATTATGGTTTCGGCAGTGTTTGTCCTCTCCACCAACAGGTTGTGCGGTAAACCACCCTTACAGCATATGTTAGGCATAGGACTTATGTCCTCTTCAAGGTAAGCTCCCTAAGTTTCTTTCTTAGGATTGCCCTTTGCATGTTTAACGCTGTCCTTTGCAGGCCTTTTCTGAGAATCCCTCTTCCAGACCCTCTCTGTGGACAGATCCTGGAGTGATCTCATCAGCTGAAGATTCTTTCCAGCACCTCCTGAGTTTTTGTCTCCAAGGAGCAATTTCTCAGTCCTCCAGTTCCTGCTCCGGGGAATGTATGTCCTGTTGAGACAGGAACATAAGTCCACCTAGACTGGGGTCTGTCGATCCCCCTGTTAGCCCGAGGGCAGGGTAGGTTCGACTTAAGTAGTACTCCCCTTTCCGCGGTAAGGGTTTTATTCAGAGTACCGCTTTCGCTGACAAAGCCAGGTTTTCCTCCCGGTCATCTGGGTTAGGAGCCTCTTGTCCAGGCTGATTCTCACTTTTCAGGCCTCACGCACGAGCTGGGCTCTCCCCTTTCCGAGGAAAGGGTCCCCAATGAGCGCCCCCTCGTCAGGATGGACGTTCCTCCCTGGCCTTCAGGGTTAGGTGTCTGTCCTCATGACTAACCAGGAGAGTCTGTCACCAGGCTTCCTAAGTCAAGCATTATTGCTCCCCTTTGAGAACGGTCCCACTTAAGAGTACTGCTCCTGGCAGGAGAAGTAGGCTCCCCTTCTGAGGAAGGGTGAAATCTGAGCGCTGCCTCCTGGCAGGCAGGTTTTCCTCTCTGTTAATCAGGGTTAGGAACCTTTCTGTGCCTGACTTCTGGGTCGAGTATAAGCTCCCCTTCAGGCCTCATGACTAGCTAGGAGCTCTCCCTTTTCAGGGCCTTGAGATGACTTTGGCTGCTCCCCTTTCTGCAGAAAGGGTCCTCTCAGAGCACCACCCTCTGGCGGGTGTTGGTATTCCTCCCTGTCCTTCAGGGTTTTGAATCCTACCCTTGACGTTGCTAGAGTCAAGAGCTTCTTACGTAGAAGTCTCTTCAGGCAGCTGACAGCTCACCTTTATTCAAGGTTCCTTCAAAGCAGCGCCACTGCCGCATGGCGATTTTCTCCCTTTTCCAAAGGGTAGAAATAGTCACTACCTCCTCTCAGGCTTCCTGAATCGAGCACGATTGCTCCCCTTTGCGAAGGGTCACATTTTAAAGCACAGCTCCTGGTGGGATGAGTATGCTCCCCTTCTAAGTAAGTGTAATTTCTGAGCGCCACCTTCTCCTAGTATGCGTAATAGGCATCCATGTGGACTGGGTTTAATATGCTCCCCTTTACACTAAAGGGTCCCTTCAGAGCGTTGCCCTTTTTAAGGACGGATGTTCCTCCCTGCAGCTCAGGGTTAAGAGTCTGTCCGCTATCTACGTCCACTATCATGATGGTCAGTAGCTCCATGATTTCATCAGTCGACTAACAGTTTGCGGACTGTCTGTCCTGATTGGGTGCAACATTGCTCCCCTCTCTCAGGGAGGGTTCTTCCCCTATCTAAATGCTTGTCATCTCTGACAAGCCTGGAGCTTTAATGATGAAACCCCCTAAAAGGGAAAAACACTGTCTCTAAAATCCCCTTTACTAGGGTAAGTGTCCCACGCTGAACCCTGGGCACTTTCTGAAATCCACAATAGTGGCAAGTGCGCACGCAATCCCTGTGCACTTCCTAAAATCTACATAAGTGGTAAGTCCTCACCAAGTTTCTGGGTTCTTCTCTAAAATCCTATACGGTATGGGTTACGCGGTCCTTCGTTCCCATTTTTGAGTTGGTCTTAAAACCCCGGTCTCCCTGGGCCCAACTCCACTCGATATCAGCTTCGATATCTCCTGACCATCTGTTATCCAGGGTGTGTTACCTGACGGTAACCCCTGCTAGAACGGTTTCTGTCCTAGGACAGATCTGCTAGTCTCTATCTGTGAGTCAGTTCACAGAGGGAACTAGACTCTGTAGTATTGGCAGTTCCTGTTCTAAATAAGTCTAAGTTAATACTTAGCCGTTTCTCCCGAAGGAATCGCTTGATTCCAAGCCTGAGCTGTGCCCTGGGTCCTTTGACCCATCCAGGTAAGTGGGTAACAGTTCAGGCCATTGGCCGTGGGGGACAAACGTTCCGACAGCCGTCACCACGTCCTAATTGGGGCAATTCTTCTCAGAATTGATGCTTAGTGCTGGCTGTCATAGCATGCACTCCCCTCAGCATGGAAGCGTGGGTATAACTGTTCCCCAATAGCGACCCCTAGGGGACGCGGTGAGAGGTCCCTCGGAAGGGAATGTCTCCTAGGTTACGTATGTAACTATGGTTCCCTGAGAAGGGAACGAGACACCGCGTCCCCTACACTTTCTTGCCATGTGTCGGACAAGAAGCTTCAGGCGTTGAAGCGGATGTGTGTTTACACCGGCGCCTCTTTATACAGTGACGCCCGGTAGTGACGCACCAGCAGCGGCGGTTGTGCCGCGGTGACGTCACACGCTGTCGCCGGCCATTTCATGTAGTTTTTTCATATGCATTCTTCAGACACGAGTCACGCTGCGGCATTCCCCAATAGCGACCCCTAGGGGTAAATATCACTGTTAACCCTTTATGCGGTATGGTCCCACATATGGGATTCTAATTTCTGTGCCCCTGGGAGTACGGTCCCACATATGGGATTTAGAACGTTCGGTGACGTCACGCAACTGTAAAATTCAAACTGCACTTTGGCGCGTTGGCTGGCGCTGAGCCAGAGATGGACGAGCTCTGCGCTTGTTATATAATCACAACTATGCAGTGTTTTTAACCACATAACGCTTATTTTAGGTTTCAGACATTTAAATACACATAAGTACTAGTAAAACGAGACATTTAGAGTTTGTAAAATACACACATGTAGTAATCTATTCAAATATAATTTGCCGATGCGTTTTATTCATATCACATACACATTGTCTAAGTAACTAAAAAGTTCACTCTATTCCTCTTCTAGTTCACCAGCCACTTACTTGCATGTATTTCGGGAGAAACGGATGAATTTACGTGCTGTAAATCTGGCTGACAGGACGGCAGCGCGAACAAACATGGTGGCGCCCATCTCACATTATAGATCACGATCCAGATCATTTATATAGGGTTTTAAATGACGAAACACACTAATTCACACATATTTGTGAATCGGAATATCAGATAGTTCATAGCATGGTAAGCAAGTGTGTGATTATTCTGAATAAAAAAGGAAAAACAAAATAAAAGTGATCTATCTGTCATACAGTGTTATTGTGTCTGTGTTGTGTCACGTGACAAGCTTGACGCGTCGCCATGGAAACAGTAAGGATGAACGTTCTAAAATAACGATCGCTTAAAAAAAACTCACTTTGGGGGGTCCGCTAGAATATTTTAAATTCACCAGTGAAAGGGTTAAACCCCCCCAAAAAAGTATAAAAGGCATCATCAAAATAGTCCATCTGCCATCAGTGGTTCAATCTGAATTTTATGAAGCGACGATAATACTTTTTGTATGCAAAGAAAATAAAAATAAATACTTTATTCAACAATTTGTCTCATCTACATCACCGTAGCGCCATTTTGGAGAATATCCGCTGGACGCAAACTGCGTATGCGGTTCTCTATCAGATGCAGCACACAGATACGCTGTTTTCATTCAAATCAAAGCATAAAGAACATAGAAGCCGTATCCGCGTGGTGCTGACAGAGAGCAGCATACGAAGTTTGTGTCCTGTGGATATTCTCCAAAATGGCTGAAAGTCATCATTTTTATTTTCTTTGTGTATAAAAAGTATTCTCACCACATCACTAAATACAAATTGAACCACTGATGACAGATAGACTATTTTGAAGATGCATTTCATACTTTTTGGGTCTTGACAGTGGTAATTACCTCGTAGTCAATGGGACAGTGACAAGACTCCAGGTTTTCATACAAAATATCTTAAATTGTGTTTCGAAGATGAACTAAGCTTTTAAGGGGTTTGGAACAACATGGGGGTAAGTGATTAATGACAAAACTTTCATTCTGGGTTGAAGTAAGCCTTTAAGAGTTCATCAGAGAAGCATGTCTAAAAAACAAAACTTTTATGCAAGGAAAAAAAATACATGAATGTGTCACTCTGAATTTTCTGAACCCATTTTATTTTTGGCCTTCAGTATTGTTTTCTCCATATCTGTCTCACTGGTGGGAGCCGTGCCTCTCCTATTAATTGTCAGTGAGGCTGTAGGGCCAGTGCAGGCAGTGTCTGGTTCATTGAATTATAGACACCAGCCTTCATTCTTATGCCTGGAGGTGCTTGGTTGTAATGTCAAGATGAGGGCCAGCGTTTCTGTTCCGCTGGTGTCGAGAGTAGCATAATACAGTTCCATTGATTTGTATCAGTGTATCTACTTGTGAGGTGTCGGATATCATGAAGAGATGTGCAAATAACACTGTCAACTTGCCTTTGTCTTTCATTCCCAAAAAATGTCCTTCTGAGAATAGCACAGATTAAGATTTTTCTTCATTTTACCCCAGCAATATTTAAGCATCCAAAATGAAATGAAAGTTACATTACCTTCACTAAAAGCATGTGTAGATGCATGTGTAATTATGGTTTCAAACTGTACAGGTACACACGCCTAAGTCAACAATATGCAGATAAATTCCAAATTAAGGGAAAAAGCAGACTACACATCATATGACTGGCCTTTAAAATCACCATTTCCATAGTCACGATTATGTGCCAAAATCATGAGTATGAAAAGGACTGCTGCTGGCACTGTGGCGAGGCACACCTGGTCTATACTGTGCCTTGTCATTGATGTCATGTGCCTCCTGCTCTGAACAAGTTTTCTTGTGCATGCACAAACTGACCTTGAGCTCCAAGACTCAACTTAATCAATAATTGTCTGGCCACAAACTTCTGGACCTACTGATCTCTTCTATAACATGTTGCAAATTTATGACATGAATAATGGTGTAACCAGGATTGCAGTAGTTCTTTCCAAAGAGAGTTAAGATTTTATATTTCCATAACAATTCTGTCTGTTATGAATTTGAAGAGATATTAAAGTATATATAAATTTATAAACTTACATTTAAATTAATATTTTGATACAATCCACTTATGTACATACAGCACCAGTCAAAGATTAGGACACACTTCCCCATTCTCTTTAATGGGGAAGTGTGTCCAAACCTTTGACTGGTAGTGTATATTTTTTACATTGTACTTATATTTAAAAAAATAGCTACATGTAATTACATCTGTAATTAATTTATGTAATTACATTTATAATTACACTGTTGACCCATGCTTTACACCTTAACCCCACCCTTAAACCTAACCATACCACCAAACCTGTCCCTGACCTTAACTGTATCCCACCTTTTTTGAAGTACATAGTAGTTAAGGCCACCCAAAATTCTAACTCAATACTGCAAGCAACTTAAGGACGAACCACATTATTTCAGTTCCCAAAACATAAAGAATTTTGCAAAATATACATAGTAAAACTAACTGTGATATAAAACCATTAACAAAAAAAAAAACACACACAATAGATCTAAAGTATGAATATGTCACGGTTAGTGTGCGGATGGAGAGGTGATGGAATCCAGGGAACGAAGTATAAACAAAAACACACTTTATTAAATAAAACAAACAGAAATCCAGGTATAAAGGGGGAAACTGGTGTAACAATCATCGACGGACAAAAGGGAGTGAGCAAACAGACTTATACACTGAGACAAGGGCGTGGTAACAAATGAGATAACAAGATAACGAGGGGGGAAGTACAAATAAGGGCATAGACTAAACCAACTGAACATGAACCAAAAGGGGGAGACAAGGACTAAACCAAAATGACTATGAGACATAAGGGGAGAAAACAGAACAAGACATAATCCTGACATTTACCCATCCCCCCCCCCCCACCCCGAAGGCGCGTCTCGCGCCTAATAACATCCAAAGGGGAGGGAGGGTGGACGCCCTGGAGACAGGTTCAGGGGACCATGGCAGAGGATATAGTCCAGTAGGCCATGGCAGATCAGGAGGTTCAGGAGGGCATGGCCGAGAAAACGGTCCAGGAGGCCATGGCGGATCTGGGGGCTCTGGAAGCCATGGCCGAGTAAACAGTCCAGGAGGCCATGGCGGATCTGGGGGCTCAGGAAGCCATGGCCGAGTAAACAGTCCAGGTGGCCATGGCAGATCTGGGGGCTCAGGAGGCCATGGCAGAGTAAACAGTCCAGGTGGCCATGGCAGATCTGGGGGCTCAGGAGGCCATGGCCGAGTAAACAGTCCAGGTGGCCATGGCCGGGTAAACAGTCCAGTTGGCCATGGCCGATCAGGGGAGTAGCCCCCCCAAAAAAATTTTCTTGGGGGAACCTAGGGCATAGTCCACCCAGGAGAGCATGGAAGGGCGTGCTGGAGAAAGCGCCAGCTCTGGAGGGCGCGCTGGAGGCGACACCAGCTCTGGAGGGCGCGCAGGAGTGAGCGCCGGCTCTGGAGGGCGCGCAGGAGTGAGCTCCGGCTCTGGAGGGCGCGCAGGAGTGAGCTCCGGCTCTGGAGGGCGCGCAGGAGAGAGCTCCGGCTCTGGAGGGCGCGCAGGAGAGAGCTCCGGCTCTGGAGGGCGCGCAGGAGAGAGCTCCGGCTCTGGAGGGCGCGCAGGAGAGAGCTCCGGCTCTGGAGGGCGCGCAGGAGAGAGCTCCGGCTCTGGAGGGCGCGCAGGAGAGAGCTCCGGAGTAGGCGTCGGCTCTGGAGGGCACACTGGAGGAGGCGTCGGCTCTGGACGGCGCTCTTGAGGAGCGGGCTCTGGACGGCTGGACGACCCCAGCGGAGATTCAGGAGGGCTGGGCGTCTCCAGCAGAGACACTGAAGGGCAGATGAGCGGAACCAGCGGAGACTCTGACTTGGCAGTAGCCATCTTGGGTGCAGACTCAGGCTTGGTGGCCATCTTGGCCAGGGATTCAGGCTTGGCGGCCATCTTGGCTGAAAACTCAGGAACGGAGGCCATCTTGGCCGGGAACTCAGGAACGGAGGCCATCTTGGCCAGGGATTCAGGCTTGGCGACCATCTTGGCCGGGAACTCAGGAACGGCGGCCATCTTGGCCAGGGATTCAGGCTTGGCGGCCATCTTGGCCAGGGACTCAGGAACATCGGCCATCTTGGCCGGGAACTCAGGAACGGCGGCAATCTTGGCCAGGGATTCAGGCTTGGCGGCCATCTTGGCCAGGGACTCAGGAACATCGGCCATCTTGGTCGGGAACTCAGGAACGGCGGCCATCTTGGCCAGGGATTCAGGCTTGGCGGCCATCTTGGCCAGGGACTCAGGAACATCGGCCATCTTGGCCCGGGAACTCAGGAACGGCGGCCATATTAGCTGGGAACTCAGGAACGGCGGCCATCTTGCATGCAGACTCTGGCGTGGCAGCCATCTTAAGGGCAGATAGTAACAAGGTGGCCATCTTGTGAACAGACTCTGGTGTGGCAGCCATCTTGCTTGCAGACTCTGGCGTGGCAGCCATCTTGCTTGCAGACTCTGGCGTGGCAGCCATCTTGCTTGCAGACTCTGGCGTGGCAGCCATCTTGCTTGCAGACTCTGGCGTGGCAGCCACCTTGCTTACAGATTCTTGCGAGGCAGCCACCTTGCTTGCAGACTCTGGCGTGGCAGCCATCTTGCTTGCAGACTCTGGCGTGGCAGCCACCTTGCTTACAGATTCTTGCGAGGCAGCCATCTTGCTTGCAGACTCTGGCGTGGCAGCCATCTTGCTTGCAGACTCTGGCGTGGCAGCCATCTTGCTTGCAGACTCTGGCGTGGCAGCCACCTTGCTTACAGATTCTTGCGAGGCAGCCATCTTGCTTGCAGACTCTGGCGTTTTGGCCATTTTGTGAGCTGACGCTGACGTGTCGGCCATCTTGTGAGCTGGCGTGGCGGCTGGCGGGCTTGAGTGCGGAGTGGTCGGCGGGCTTGAGCGCTGGGCGGCGGCTGGCAGACTAGAGCGCGGAGTGGCTGCCGGCTGAACTGGGCTGAGGAGGACGTGGGGAAGCGTGGAAGGCTTGGATGGATCGGGCTCATTGGAGAAGGAGGTGGAGGATACTGGCTTGTGGTGAGCTGGGGTGATAGCATGCTTTCGGTTGGGAGGAGGATAGGAATCCTCCACATCAACAAGGAACTTGGAATTACTGAAACTAAGTACATGATTGATAAAATCCGCTAGGGGTTTGCGGCAATCATCATTGGTTATCAGACTAAACAGAGCAACATCTTTTAGTCCCAACCGAAAGCAAGCATTTAACATTGAATCACTCCATCTCACCAGATGGGAAACACTCAGGAAATCCTCCACGAACTCCTCCAATGGCCGTTCTCCCTGCTGGAGGTCCCAAAGAAATTCCTCAGCCCAGTTCATCTTTGTCATTGTTCCGTCAATCTGTCACGGTTAGTGTGCGGATGGAGAGGTGATGGAATCCAGGGAACGAAATATAAACAAAAACACACTTTATTAAATAAAACAAACAGAAATCCAGGCATAAAGGGGGAAACTGGTGTAACAATCATCGACAGACAAAAGGGAGTGAGCAAACACAGACTTATATACACTGAGACAAGGGCGTGGTAACAAATGAGATAACAAGATAACGAGGGGGAAGTACAAATAAGGGCATAGACTAAACCAACTGAACATGAACCAAAAGGGGGAGACAAGGACTAAACCAAAATGACTATGAGACATAAGGGGAGAAAACACTGGGAGAACAGAACAGAACAGAACAGAACAAGACATAATCCTGACAGAATAGAGTCCATGTTTTTAAATGGTTTGGACTAAAATAACTAAATTGTCAAATGTGTTTTACTGAAGAGGGTATGCTATTAATTTTTATTAAACTGAATTGTATACATTTTTCAGCAATTACAATACAATTTTACTGTTATAATAAAAACATTGGTATTTTTATTAGGGTTTACTGTAAGTTTTTCAAAGAGAGTATGCTATATATATATTTTTTTTTTTTCCTTTGGCCACACAGATAACGGCTTTTGTCTCTATTGCTTTGATGTCAGCTTTAAACATACCTTCATAAAAAAAGCTATACTCCAGAAGCAGCGGCAATAGCTTTGTTGATTCTGTTATTTTCTCCTGTCAGCTGTCACGACTGTTGTGAGAACCTGAGGTGATATAAGGTGGGCTTTTGTCAACCAAGGAATCCTAACGAGGCTCTGCCCGTCAGGCTTGATTTATCTAACACATGTATAGAATTGGACCAGCATGGGCTTTCTGTCCTTTATTTAGGCCTTGTTTCTCTAGCAACTATGCAGCGGTGACAGACAGAGAAAAATAGATATGCATCTTTCTATGGAATAGTATTGGGGTTTCATAACACAGAAAAGTGTCAAAACATATTAAACACATTCACACTCGAGATAAAGACAATTTTAAAGAAGAATTATGATTATTACAGGTGTACATAATCCTTACTGGGATGTATTTGTGCTGACATCTTTGTAGGTATTATTCAGTGCCACATATTACAACAGTCATTTAAATTAGATCATATTCATTCTCAGATGGTGTTTGTTAGGGATTAGGATATAAGAAATCAAAAGAAGGTGAAAGCAAATGCCCTGTCCCTGTTTTTTTTTTTTTTCCTTACGATTTTCAGGAGAAGGAAAAAAAAAAGGTTTTAGCTCCACCCATGCATTCTGAGCTTTCTGCTGTGTAAAATTTCTTGCATTTTTCACTTTGCACTCAGAGGAAGACATGCATGATTTTTTTTTTCATCAAGAGATCATTAAAGCCTCATCTAACAAAATACAGTATGTGCATATTTTATCAGCTTGATAACAACACAACATACAATATAAAGCACTTGCAAAACTGCTAAAAAGTTACACTGCAAACTATATTCATATGGCGCTGTCAGCTTACAATCACAGGTTATATGCAATAATGTGTTAGTGATGCATGTTCAACATGCACTATATTGAACTTTGTTAGTCTAGTACCAAGCACAAAAGATAATAATGTCCTTTGCAGATGCCCAATCATAAAGGATGGCATTGATGGTGACCAGTTCCTAGGGCTGTCCTGTCAGGGGCTCCTCAGTGCTCTGAGGTACATAATTATTTGTTTCCTACTAAGTAATTAAGCAGTCTCTGTGAGAGTAGATCACTATGATTTAGCAGTTGATTAGGAAAATGACTCTCACCAACAGGGTTATCTATAAATAATATGCAACAGTGTTACATATTTAAGATATAAAATATTAGTAGCTGGGGAGCATTTAAAACTGGAATACAATTTAAATATTTGGTGAACAGATTTAAAGTAAAATTTTACAAGTAATTATAAATAGCATTTGTGACCCTGGACCACAAAACCAGTCTTAAGTAGCACGGGTATATTTGTAGCAATAGCCAAAAATACATGGGTCAAAATTATCGATTTTTCTTTTATGCCAAAAATCATTAGCATATTAAGTAAAAATCATGTTCCATGAAGATATTTTGTAAATTTTCTACCATAAATATATAAAAACTTGATTTTTGATTAGTAATATGCATTGCTAAGAACTTCATTTGGACAACTTTTAAGGCGATTTTCTCAATATTTAGATTTTTTTGCACCCTCAGATTCCCGGTTTTCAAATAGTTGTATCTCAGATAAACATTGTCCTATTTTAACAAACAATACATAACTCAATTTTGATAAATTTACACTTATGACTGGTTTTGTGGTCCAGGGTCACATTTGTTATCTCAAGACTTTTTGGAATGCCCACTTCTGCTGTTTTATTAGAATGAAGTATGCTTAAATGACAACTGTTTTAGTCTCTAGCATTGTATACAATCATATTTTTTGATATGCACCTTTTTTGAATTATGTATGGATATGGAAGTTACTTAGTCTAGTAAGTGTTCATATAGAAATATGAAAATATTTTCAGTGTGAAAGTTATTCTTGCATTTATGTCGTAAGTAGTTAAAGCCACCTAATATAAAGTGGGACACAAAATTCTAACTCAATACTGCAAGCAACTTTCTAAGGATGAAACACATTATTTCAGTTCCCAAAACATAAGGAATTTTGCTAAATATACATAGTAAAACTAATTGTGATATAAAACCATTTTCAACTAAATCAAAACTATCAAAATGTACATTTGTAAAACAAGGTTGGATATCATGTATGAAAGTTATTCTTACATCTATGTCAATTCATATCAATAAAGATTTCATAGGAAAAAAGCCTGTATACTACGACCTGAAGGGGGAGGTTTTTACAAATGTACACTAACGTACCTTTGCTATAAAGTATAACAGCAGGTTGTGTACAACAGTTTACTGCAGTGGAGCAGTGGAGGTGGAATTGAAGGTGGAGGTGACGAGGAGGATCCGGAGGGGCAAGGTGGAACAGATGGCTCATGCAACCAGTGGAGGCAGGGATCCAGAAGGCTGCGGTGGAGCCGGAGCGACAGAGGAACGAGGTGAAGCCGAAGGAGAGGAGCCTGATAGAGCCAGAGGGACGATGAATCCCAAGGTGGTCAACAACTGACCAAGGTGGAGCCGGAGGGAGCTTAGAGCCATGGTGGAGCCGCTGGGTCGACGGGCCGAGGTGGAGTCTGGGACTCAGAGGCTAAAAGCAGAAACAAGGGAACTTCCAGCCATGACACTGATGGAGAATGGCAGACCCGTGGCAATCCCACCTCACAAATGGTGGGCTGAGGGTGAGCAGAGGGGCTACCAGGGGACAGCGGTGGAGAAGGCTTTCCTTTTCTACCTTTTTTATTATCATAGTGATTCATTGGTTTCACCCCCTTGTTAGCCCTTGTATATGTACTCTTGTGTTTGCCTTGTTCAGTGTCAGCTTTGTTTCTTGGTGTTTGCTCCTGTTTTTTGTTTCTGGTTCTTTTCCCTTTGTTAGTTTTTTGTTTATGCCAGGTTTGGCGAACTCCAGTTCTAGAGAGCCGGAGTCCTGCAGAGTACAGCTTCAACTCTAATAAAAATTCACCTACCTGTAGCTTCCTAGTAACCCTTCAGACCTTGATTAGCTTATTCAGGTGTGTTTGATTAGGGTTGAAGCAAAACTCTGCAGGGTTGCGGCTCTCCAGGATCGACGTTCGTCACCCCTGGTTTATGCTCTTAATTACTTTCTACTGCAAGTGAATTATCCACCATATGTTTCCATGTTACAGTTAATCATTTAGAGGCCTTAGAAATGTGCCTCTCAAATATGATACTGTAGATATCATAGCATTAATGCTAAGCTTTTTTGTTTGGCAGTCTTGGAGAAGCAATTCTTATGTGTGTTACACTGTTTTAATCATAGGCTATTTCACAGTATGTAATATTTAATCTGTAATGGAATAGATCACGTAGCCATCCCACCTTGTTCATAAACAATGAGCCGCGGTCTCATCAATATCAACCTAAGCAATTGCAAAAACAGCATTTAGATTACCCAAATACAACGAAAGACACTAGTGATCAAAATCAGATACATAGGAGACACTTAGTATTAAGTAAACTACATATTTATGAGCAGAGCTAGTTTACAGGGCAATTTAATCTTACGTTTCAAAAATCTATAAATTACTTCTTTTCAGTTTTATTACTACAGTACAATTAAGAATACATGTTGTTCATAAATGTTTACAAGTGCTAAAACTTAGGCTCAGCTCCTAAATTATTTAAGACAACTGGAGAGGTATCCTAACCTAATTAGGAAAAGCAAGATGGCTCTGTTATGCACACAGAGGTAGAGGCTGCACACTTTCCAAACAGAACGAATGTGTTGGAATGGTATTATGGCTGTAATTTGGGTCAGTGCGATTCGTAGTTGAGTGAACAAATGAAATCCAACATTTTTTTTTCAGTTGCATCACTTCTTGTTTTACTAAGAGGTGATAAAGAAAATAATCAACAACATATTTTATCAGATAATATGTGTGTATGTGTGCTCTGGCAAAAGGAAACCTCTATCAGTGACTTTATAGTAGCTTTTTAGTAAAAGAAACATAATTAAGTTGGCTTGGGAAAGCCAACTTACTGAAATCCTATTTAAACTTATTATTAAGTTGGCTTGAGAGAGCCAACTTACTGAAATCCTATTTAAACTTATTATTCTTCTTCTTACATACTCCAAACTCGGGTCAGATCTTCATACTGTTCTGCCTTAGATTGCTATATCTTTTCAGACTGGTTTGAGTTACGGTTTTCTTAAAAATTTATATTAAAAATCATAAAAAGTCCCATAGACTTTCATTGACCAAAAGTCCATGTCTGTTTGAACTATGTTTAATGTAAACTGCTAGAAGCCATTGATACTCAATTAAGCTTTAAGCTATCTAAGTTCTTTCTATCTATCTATCTATCTATCTATCTATCTATCTATCTATCTATCTATCTATCTATCTATCTATCTATCTATCTATTAGTATTTTCAAACCTTATCTATCTATCTATCTATCTATCTATCTATCTATCTATCTATCTTCAAACCGTATCTATCTATCTATCTATCTATCTATCTATCTATCTATCTATCTATCTATCTATCTATCTATCTATCTATCTATCTATCTATCTTCAAACCTTATCTCTATCTATCTATCTTCAAACCTTATCTATCTATCTATCTATCTATCTATCTATCTATCTATCTATCTATCTATCTATCTATCTATCTATCTATCTATCTATCTATCTATCTATCTATCTTCAAAGTCATCCTAAAATCATGTTAGCGACTTGCTAGTCATGCTAAATTAATGCTAAAATAATGCTAGCGACTTGCTAGTCATGCTAGAATCATGCTAGCGACTTGCTAGTCATGCTAAAATAATGCTAACGACTTGCTAGTCATGCTAGAATCATGCTAGCGACTTGCTAGTCATGCTAAAATAATGCTAGCGACTTGCTAGTCATGCTAAAATAATGCTAAAATCATGCTAGCAACTTGCTAGTCGTGCTAAAATCATGCTAGTGACTTGCTAGTCATGCTAAAATAATGCTAGTGACTTGCTAGTCATGCTAAAATAATGCTAAAATCATGCTAGCGACTTGCTAGTCGTGCTAAAATCATGCTAGCGACTTGCTAGTCATGCTAGAATCATGCTAGCGACTTGCTAGCCATGCTAAAATAATGCTAGCGACTTGCTAGTCATGCTAAAATAATGCTAAAATCATGCTAGCGACTTGCTAGTCGTGCTAAAATCATGCTAGCGACTTGGTAGTCGTGGTAAAATCATGCTAGCGACTTGCTAGTAATGCTAAAATCATGCTAGCGACTTGCTAGTCATGCTAAAATAATGCTAGCGACTTGCTAGTCATGCTAAAATAATGCTAAAATCATGCTAGCGACTTGCTAGTCTTGCTAAAATCATGCTAGCGACTTGCTAGTCATGCTAAAATCATGCTAGCGACTTGCTAGTCATGCTAGAATCATGCTAGCGACTTGCTGGCCATGCTAAAATAATGCTAGCGACTTGCTAGCCATGCTAAAACAATGCTAGCGACTTGCTAGTCATGCTAAAATAATGCTAAAATCATGCTAGCGACTTGCTAGTCGTGCTAAAATCATGCTAGCAACTTGCTAGTCGTGCTAAAATCATGCTAGCGACTTGCTAGTAATGCTAAAATCATGCTAGCGACTTGCTAGTCATGTTAAAATCATGCTAGCGACTTGCTAGTCATGCTAGAATCATGCTAGCTACTTGCTAGTCGTGCTAAAATCATGCTAGCGACTTGCTAGTCGTGCTAAAATCATGCTAGCGACTTGCTAGTCGTGCTAAAATCATGCTAGCGACTTGCTAGTAATGCTAAAATCATGCTAGCGACTTGCTAGTAATGCTAAAATAATGCTAGCGACTTGCTAGTCAGGCTAAAATAATGCTAAAATCATGCTAGTGACTTGCTATTCGTGCTAAAATAATGCTAAAATCATGCTAGCGACTTGCTAGTCATGCTAAAATAATGCTAGCGACTTGCTATTCGTGCTAAAATCATGCTAGCGACTTGCTAGTCATACTACAATCATGCTAGCGACTTGCTTGTCATGCTAGAATCATGCTAGCGACTTGCTAGTCATGCTAAAATAATGCTAGCGACTTGCTAGCCATGCTAAAATAATGCTAGCGACTTGTTATTCATGCTAAAATAATGCTAAAATCATGCTAGCGACTTGCTAGTCGTGCTAAAATCATGCTAGCAACTTGCTAGTCGTGCTAAAATCATGCTAGCGACTTGCTAGTAATGCTAAAATCATGCTAGAATCATGCTAGCTACTTGCTAGTCGTGCTAAAATCATGCTAGCGACTTGCTAGTCGTGCTAAAATCATGCTAGCGACTTGCTAGTCGTGCTAAAATCATGCTAGCGACTTGCTAGTAATGCTAAAATCATGCTAGCGACTTGCTAGTCATGCTAAAATAATGGTAGCGACTTGCTAGTCAGGCTAAAATAATGCTAAAATCATGCTAGTGACTTGCTATTCGTGCTAAAATAATGCTAAAATCATGCTAGCGACTTGCTAGTCATGCTAAAATCATGCTAGCGACTTGCTATTCGTGCTACAATCATGCTAGCGACTTGCTAGTCATACTACAATCATGCTAGCGACTTGCTAGTCAGGCTAAAATAATGCTAAAATCATGCTAGCGACTTGCTAGTTGTGCTAAAATCATGCTAGCAACTTGCTAGTCGTGCTAAAATAATGCTAGCATGATAAAATCATGCTAGCGACTTGCTAGTCGTGCTAAAATCATGCTAGCGACTTGCTAGTCATGCTAAAAATCATGCTAGCGACTTGCTAGTCATACTACAATCATGCTAGCGACTTGCTAGTCTTGCTAAAATCATGTTAGCAACTTGCTAGTAATGCTAAAATCATGCTAGCGACTTGCTAGTCATGCTAAAATCATGCTAGTAACTAGCTAATTATGCTAGCAACATGCTAGAAACATGCTAGTAACCACCCTGGGTACCCTAGTAACCACATAGCAACACCTTAGCAACCATCCCGGGTACCCTAGCAACCGCATAGCAACACCCTAGCAACTACCCCGGGTACCCTAGCAAACCGCATAGCAACACCTTAGAAACCACCATGGGTACCTTAACAACACCTTAGCAACCACCCCGGGTACCTTAGCAACCGCATAGCAACACCATAGCAACCACCCCGGGTACCCTAGCAACCGCATAGCAACAACTTAGCAACCACCCCGGTACCTTAGCAACCGCAGAGCAACACCTTAGCAGCCACCCCGGGTACCTTAGCAACCGCATAGCAACACCTTAGCAATTAGATTTAGAAAAGTTTTTTGTTATTGGTGTTAATATTAGAAAGACAGACAGATGGATGGATGGATGGATGGATATAAAGTTTAGTTAGAAATAAATTAGAAACAATTAGGAAAAAGAAAGTTTAATTAGAAAAAGAAAGAAGGAAAGAAAGCTTAGTAAGATAGAAACAGATTAGTTAGAAAGAAAGAAAGATTAGAAACAAAAAGATTAGTTAGAAAGAAAGAAAAAAGATTAGTTAGAAATAAAAAAGGTTGAAAGAAAAAGGATTAGTTAGAAAGAAAGAAAGAAAGAAAGAAAGAAAGAAAGAAAGATAGATAGATAGATAGATAGATAGATAGATAGATAGATAGATAGATAGATAGATAGATAGATAGATAAGGTTTGAAGATAGATAGATAGAGATAAGGTTTGAAGATAGATAGATAGATAGATAGATAGATAGATAGATAGATAGATAGATAGATAGATAGATAGATAGATAGATAGATAGATAGATAGATAGATAGATAGATAGATAGATACGGTTTGAAGATAGATAGATAGATAGATAGATAGATAGATAGATAGATAGATAGATAGATAGATAGATAGATAGATAGATAGATAGATAGATAGATAGCAAAAAATAACATGACAGCCAAGGCCTCAGAACATCACCCCACAACCTTGATAGGGGAGGATACAGACTTACTCATTCTTCTCCTCTACTATGCTGGGACAAACAATAGAAGCCTCTATTTTCGTTCAGACAAATCCAAAGCTACTAACGTGTACAACATCAGTGAGATGAAACAAGTCCTGGGTAGTGACTTGTGTTCCCAGTTGCTGTTTATTCACGCCTTCACAGGATGTGATACAACTTCACGCATTTTTAGTGTTGGCAAACAGACAGCATTCCAGAAACTTGTGAATGGTGAATCAACCATCCAGTCCTGTGCAAATGTGTCTATGGGAGGAAGAGTGTGACTGGTAAATATAGTGAAGGTCACAGTGCAAAAAAAGTATTAAAAAATAAACCAGAATAAGAGGAAACAACTGAAGAAAACTGAAAAAGATATGTATAAATAAAAAAGGAATTTCAAAATAAAAACACAAAAGGCAAAAAAAAAAAACTATAAAAATATTTAAAATATATATAAAAAAAATAAAATACAAAAAATAAAAGGGGTTAGCGGTACTGAGCCTTCACGTGGCAGCCCTGTTTTGACTAAGTTTACAGTACCACACAATTGTAATAAATTTATTCTTTATTAGAATCAAAAGAATGGTTATGAACCACAGAAACCACCAACACTAGGCAAAATGATATGAGAAAGGAGAAATATGCAAATACTTAAGGGAAATTGTACTTATTTTTTGCATAAATATGCTTGTAACCAATTGCTTTAATATATAATTGTACATGTAATCACTTATCTATCATGCAAATATGCTGATTAGAATATTACATGGCCAAAACAGGTATCAGGCACCATTTTTCCTGGTCTAGGTGGAAAACAAAGTAATAATGGTCATTTTAAGGACCTGACGGTCGCCATTTTGAAAATGGGGCCTTTCTTGGAGTCAAACTTTGGTAAACTTTTAGTATGTTTTTAAGTACATCTGATACTACTGTAAACCACTGAGAAACCTTTTGTTAGAACTTTTTTGGGGTCAAACCATATTTGCAGCTGACTATAATAACTGTTGCACACATTGCCTGATTCTGATGAAACTTCACCAGTTTGTTCGTTGTATGATGCCGATTCCATAAATGTGACTATTATGGGACAAAGTTATAGCGCCACCAACTGGCAGCAGGAAGCGTGTCATTTTCAAAGTGCTTTGAAATCAGCCTCTTAATTTTACTTGATTTTCTTTCAACTTCATCAAAATCATGTCAAAACATGGCCGATAAGAATATGTAAAGGGGTCGATGATAAATCGAATGCTGTTGCCATGGCAACGTGTCAAACTTTAAAATTAGATTCCTGTCTTTTCGAGGCAGATAACATGCTTAGAATTTCATGAAACTCAACACACACATCAATATTAATGATAGTTAGACACTGGCAAAAGGTCATAAATGGGCATGGAGCAGGCACTCTGTAGCGCCATCTTTTGACAAAAGTTGGGGGGTTAGTTTTTCCTACAGTCACCAAACTCTGTACATATATTTTTCTCATCAATCTGGACAACTTTCTAAATTAAACTCATTAGCTAAGACCAACAGGAAGCCGGCTATTTTGATTTGAATCTGTATTTTTTGAAAAATCAGGCTGTAAACAAATTCACACTCCTTCTAAGAACAACAAGCTGTTCACACCAAACTTTTTTAACATGAAGAGAAGATTCTGAAGATGTTAAATTGCGAGCGGATTTGGGATATCTTGAACGGTGTTGACGTGGTGATTTTTTAAAGATGTAGTAAAAAACATAAACCTAATTTTTTATATCTTTAAAGTGCAGCATCCAAACTCTTTAAAACTTTTTTCACACAGAGATCTAATCATTATGAGCAAGTGCTGGTAATATCATAATTATACAAGCTTCTATGAATTAAAGAAAATTAAAAAAAGAAATCAGTAACCTGCTGTCACTCTGCCTGACTGTCTGTGTTGAGTCACTAGAAGAGTGACTGAAGGGGGGAGGGGTGAAAGGGAGAGAGACCAGTGGAACATGCTGTTTTGCTTAAGACCATCTTTGAGGAAGATGCACATTGCACATTGCACATTGCTGTAGTGTAATCTACATAAATATGTCTGAACTTTGAGAGTCTGATCTTTGAGAAAATATAAAGGGTCATGAACTCTTTCATTCTTTGTATATTGCAGTTGTTGTTTTTTTATTTATTTTTTACTGAACTTGTCCTATTCAGTCACATAGCAAAAGATTAAGAAAAATACAACTTTTTAGCATGAGCGATTTATCTTCATTGATAGACATTTATTTTCATAATTTAAATTTTAGATTCAATAAAAAAACACTAACAATTTCAAGACAAACTTTGACAACAAAACAAACTTTGCTGTTATCTGTTCAAAACATCTGAAAATTGTACCATTTTAAGATGAGTTATATTTATATATCGCCCCATTACAATACTCAACTTGATTTTTAAAGATATTTTGAAAGAATGAAGCGTTTATAGAGCACTTTATTGTGTATTGCTGTACAACCACATGAACTGTGTTCATGTTCATGTTAATTCACAGTACATAAACTAATGTTAAAAGATACTAATTTACCTTTAAACAATATATGAGTACTTTTTTAGGTTAATATTAATTAACATTAATAAATGCTATTTAATTATTGTTCATGTTAACAATGTTAACAAATGAAACTGGATGGTAAAATTGTATATTTAGTGTGTATGTGTCTGTGTGTTGATTTTAAAGTTTAACCCTTTCAATTCTGTAAACTTTAAATCCAAACTGGCTGAGGGTTACTGTGAATGCATGTGCCAACTGGGCACCGTTTTCCTAATTGATTCTTAGTTATGTAGCGCTTAAGAGTGATGTCTTATAACAGGAGTCACCAGCAAAGCAATATCCACATACAAATTGTACAGATAGGTAACGATGACATTTAAGCAGAAATGGTGGGCGTAAAGCAAGCAATAATAACATTTTGTTATCATCATGAATCATGTTCTTATCTTCATCATCAGAATATAGGAAAAATATAGCATATTGGTTCACAGTTGGCATTATCTGAAGTCCTTGCAGGGGTTTAGGTTTATAGCAAACTCCTCCTAGAGATTTAATGATATCAACATTATATTTGGTCAGTCTGATCTAGAGGCCTTAGAGATGTTAAATTGTTAAGATCTTGAGTTAAAGGGCGTTAGTGGCGGCCTGACAAAGTTTGTTGTTTCGCCATGGACATAAAAGTTCTTCTTCTTCTTCTTCTTCTTCTCCAAAATGAAAAGTCTTTTTGAGGGCCTAAACATGCTCGAAAACTCACGAAACTTTGCACACGCATCAGACCTGGCGAAATTTTACATCTGATATGGTTTTCAGAAGTGGGTGTGCCAAAATGGCTCGATAGCGCCACCTATAAAATTTCAATGGAGTGCGCCTCGAGCTGCGTTTCATGTACATGTACGAAACTCGGTACACATATGTAACACACCAATGCCTACAAAAAAGTCTCCTGGTGCAACATCCGAAACCCAACAGGAAGTCCGTTATATTGAATTTCCTGTACAATTTTTGTGCACTTTTTGCCATTTTCAGGACTCGTACTTTAACGAACTCCTCCTACAGTTTTTATCCGATCATCTTCAAATTTGCTGAGTGTCATCATAAGGCCTTTGCGATGTTAAATTGCGAAGCTTTAGAGTTTTCATCGAAGGGCGTGTCTGTGGTGGCCGGACAAACTTTGATGTTTCGCCATGAAAAAGGAAGTTGCGATATCTCAGGCATACGATGTCCGATCTGCCTCAAACTTCACATGTTTGATAACAGTCCGGTCCTGAACACACGTCAGTGCCCATATTCAGTTATAGTCATAGCGCCACCTGCTGACAACAGGAAGTGACATGTTTAACACTGTTACGGACTCCTAGCCACATATTGAAAAGCGTTAACAAGTCTTAAATAGGCTAGCAACATGCTAGAAACATGCTAAAACATGCTAGCAACACTTAGCTAAGAGCTAAAGCATGCTATTAATACAAATACAAAAGGAAATTGCTGTAACTCATGTATATAATGTTGAATCTGACCCAAACTTAATATTCAACATGCTACAAACATAGTAAAGCATGCTAGCAACACTTAACTAATATGCTAAATCATGCTAATAATACAATGAAACAGGAAGTTACTCTAACTCAGGCATACAATGTCCAATCAGCCCCAAACTTAACATGTTTGATACGAGTCCTGGCCTGAACACATGCCCATGCCCGTATTCAGTTATAGTCATAGCGCCACCAGCTGGTAACAGGAAGTCACATGTTTAATACTGTTGTGGATGCCTAGCAACATTTTAAAAATATCAACAACTGTTAAAAAGGGTAGCAACATGCTAGAAACATGCTATAACATGTTAGCAACATTTAGCTAAGTGCTAAAGCATGCTCTTAATGCAATGAAACAGGAAGTTACTGTAACTCAGGCATGCAATGTCCAATCAGCCCCAAACTTCACATGTTTGATAAGACTCCTGGCCTGAAGATATATACATGCCCATATTCAGTTATAGTCACAGCGCCACCTGCTGACAACAGGAAGTGACATTTAATGGTGTTATGGACTCCTAGCAACATATTAAAAAGTGTTAACAAGTTTTAAATAGGCTAGCATCATGCTACTATCATGTTAAAACATGCTAGCATCACTTAGCTAAGAGCTAAAGCATGATATTAATACAAAGAAAAATAAGTGTAACTCATGCATACAATGTCCAATCTGACCCAAGCTTAATATGTTTGATAAGAGTCCTGGTCTGAACACAAGCCCATGCCCATATTCAGTTATAGTCATAGTGCCACCTGCTGGCAACAGGAAGTCACATGTTTAATACTGTTGTGGAAGCCCAGCAACATTTTAAAAATATCAACAAGTGTTAAATAGGGTAGCAACATGCTAGAAACATGTTAGCAACATTTAGCTAAGTGCTAAAGCATACTCTTAATGCAATGGAACAGGAAGTTACTGTAACTCAGGCATGCAATGTCCAATCAGCCCCAAACTTAATATGTTTGATAAGAGTCCTGGCCTGAATACATTTACATGCCAATATCAGTTATAGTCATAGCGCCACCAGCTGGCAACAGCAAATTACTTGTTTTACACTAACTTAAACATGCAATGTACAATTTGCACCAAACTTGACATGTTTGGCAATAGTCCTGGCCTGAAGACATCTAAAACCCAATATTCCGTAATTGCGCGACCTGTTGGCAGCAGGATATGTCATGTATTACACTCAAGCATGCCATGTTCAATCTGCACCAAACTTCATATGTTTGATACAATCACTGGCCTGAACACATCCGCATGCCAATATTCAGTTATACACATAGCGCCACCAGGTGGCAGCAAGAATCTGGCAAACCTAAATGACTTTCACATGTTCCTCCTAAATTTACTATGTTAAAAGCATAGTGCCCACCATTCGCCACAGGTCGGCGGTGAGCCCGGTGCGAGGGCCCTCCCATCGCTGCTTGCAGCTTTAATTCTAAACTATGATTTGAAGTACTTTAGATGTAATTTAGGTTTGTTCATTTATAGTAAATTATCTGTGAGTGCTGGTAAAGGAAGTGTATGATGATGTCCTGTCAAAAACTTATCAGCACCCTGATTTGTCTCTCTCCTTTTTGTTTAGTTTAGTTTTGTTTGGAAATTGTACCAGGTATCTGCAGAATTCAGCAATTCCTTTAGTGTCCGACTTCATGGGTCAGCTTGATCATTTCTCCTCCAAACTCCTCAGAAATTTAAAAAAGAAATGAGGAGTAGCCATACAGAAGATCACAGACATCCTGTCAGTTTTGGATTAGGTATGTTCTGTAAATTCATCATCAATTCTCATAATTCATAATAGGCCAAAATAATATTTTATCCAAATATGATTATTTTGTTATTGTTAACTCATCCTTCATTCAGTTTTTATACTAAAATTATGGATTAAAAGTTAAAGGTGAATTTCCATTCTAAAGCTCCAAATATCATGATTGTTTCTTTTGAAGCATCAATGACTTTCTGCCTCTCATATACTTTAACATATACTTTGCAACTACAATTTGAACAGCTCAGACGTTCAAGATAATTGTGTATCCCATGCAGTGCTTCTGATTTGGGACCATTTGTTGATGGACACACTTGACTTAAAATACAGCAGTGGGATAATTTTGTAATGGTACATAAATTTAAGATGTACAGCAAAAAGTACTCATTCTCATTTCATTTTGATTAGAGCATCACCATTGAAAAAAAGCGTGAATGCATCCTGAAAGCCTTAATGGCCTACCTAAATGAAGATCCTTCAAACCTAGTGAACATTTACATTTACATTTATTCATTTAGCAGACGCTTTTATCCAAAGCGACTTACAATTGGGAATACAACAAATAATTCATCCTAAGGAGGCAGATCGACATAGGAAGTGCTCAAAAGTACCATATGTCAGGCGTTGTCAGATGAGTACGGGCTAGAAAGGGAAGATCAGGAAAGAGAGGAGAATTTTTTTTTTTTTTTTTTTTTTCAGATAGTCAGATAGTGTCGAAAAAGATGGGTTTTCAGCAGTCGCTTGAAGACAGTAATGGAGTCAGCGTTTCGGATGGGGGTGGGAAGATCATTCCACCAGGCAGGGACATTGAAGGAGAATGTTTTGGAAAGTGATTTCATGCCTCTCTGTGGTGGTACAATAAGGCGTCTTTCGCTAGAGGATCTCAGACTTCTGGAGGGAGTGTAGATGCGTAGTAGTGAATGGAGGTAGGCCGGTGATGAGCCGGTGGCTGTCCTATAGGCCAGCATCAGTGTCTTGAATTTGATGCGTGCTGTAACCGGTAGCCAGTGCAGGGATATGAAGAGAGGTGTGACATGGGCCTTCTTGGGCTCATTGAAGACGAGCCGTGCTGCTGCATTCTGAATCATTTGTAGAGGCCTGATTGTACATGCTGGAAGACCAGCTAAAAGAGCATTGCAATAGTCCAGCCTGGAAATGACCAGGGCCTGGACAAGGAGTTGTGCAGCATGCTCTGTTAGGAAGGGCCTGATCTTTCTGATGTTGTGCAACGCAAACCTGCAGGATCGAGCAGTTTTAGCTATATGTTCTTTAAAAGTCAATTAGTCATCAAAGATTACACCAAGATTTCTGGCTGAAGTCGATGGGGTAATTGTTGATGAACCTAACTGGATGGAGAAGTCATGTTGTAAAGTTGGAGTGGCGGGAAAGACAAGGAGCTCAGTTTTAGCTAGATTGAGCTGAAGATGGTGTTCCTTCATCCATGCAGAGATATCCGCCAGGCAGCCAGAGATCCTTGCAGCTACTGATGGATCATCTGGTTTGAAAGAAAGATAGAGCTGTGTGTCATCAGCATAGCAATGGTAGGAGAAGCCATGTGCCTGTATGATGGGGCCCAGAGATGTAGTGTATATGGAGAAGAGGAGGGGTCCAAGAACTGATCCCTGAGGAACCCCAGTGACCAGTTGATGAGTTTTGGAAACCTCCCCTCCCCAGGCCACTCTGAAAGACCTACCAGAGAGATAGGATTTGAACCAGCGAAGTGAAGTCCCTGTGATGCCCAACGATGAGAGGGTAGACAGAAGGATCTGGTGATTTACCGTGTCAAATGCTGCAGAAAGGTCCAGTAAGATGAGTACTGATGATTTGGAATCAGCTTTTGCAATCCGCAGGGCTTCAGTGACAGACAGTAGTGCCGTCTCAGTTGAATGGCCACTCTTGAACCCTGACTGGTTAGCATCCAATAGGTTGTTCTGTGAGAGAAATAAAGATAGCTGGTTGAAGACAGCTCGTTCCAGTGTTTTTGCTATGAACGGAAGGAGAGAGACAGGTCTATAGTTGTCTATGAGTGAAGTGTTAAGTGTAGGTTTTTTGAGCAGTGGGGTTACCCGGGCCTGCTTAAATGTAGTGGGGAAAGTGCCTGTGAGAAGAGATGTGTTGATGATGTGTGTGAGCGCTGGTAAGATTGTAAGAGAGATTGCTTGGAGAAGGTGTGAGGGGATGGGGTCTAAAGGACATGTCGTCGGATGGCTGGAGAGGAGAAGTTTGGTTACTTCTGCCTCAGAAAGGGGATGGAAGGAGAAGAGGGGAGTTTCAGCCGTGGGTGTGGTCAGTTTTAGTTCCTGTATGTGTGGAGCTGAGAACTTATTACTGATAGATGTAGTTTTTTCTGTAAAAAATGTGGCAAAATCATCAGCTGTTATAGAAGTGGTGGGAGGTGGTGGAGGGGGACAGAGCAGTGAATTAAAAGTTTTGAAAAGGTTGCGTGTGTCCGGAGCATTGTTGATCTTGTTGTGGAAGTATGAAGATTTGGCAGTATGGACATGGGTAGAGAAAGATGACAGCAGAGACTGATACATACTCAAGTCAGATGGATCCTTAGATTTGTGCCATTTTCTCTCAGCTGCCCTAAGTTTGGACCGATGCTCACGAAGAACATCGGATAGCCAAGGGTTGGAAGGAGCAGCCCGTGCTGGCCTGGAGGAGAGAGGGCATATTTCATCTAGGCAAGAAGTAAGAGTGGAACATAACGTGTCGGTTGCTGCATTAGTATCCAGAGATGTGAAGTGGGTAGGAGAGGGAAGAGAGGAGGATATTGATGAAGAAAGATGGGAGGGTGAGAGAGAGCGTAGGTTTCGTCTAAAAGTAACGGGTAGGGGGGGTGGGGGTGCACAAGTAGCAAGATGTAGGTTTAGTGTAATGAAGAAATGGTCAGAGATGTGAAGGGGTTTGACCACAATGTCGTCTGAAGTACAGTTTCGTGTGTAGATGAGATCAAGTTGGTTGCCGGATTTATGAGTGTATGCAGTGGTAGTGCGTTTTAGGTCAAATGAAGCAAGAAGTGAATGGAAGTCTGCAGCATAGGGTTTGTCCAGATGCATGTTAAAATCTCCAAAGACCAGAAGTGGGCTGCCATCTTCTGGAAAAGAGGATAGCAGCCCATCCAGCTCTTCTAAGAAGATGCCAAGTTGACTAGGAGGGCGGTAAATGACCACAACATGGAGTTTGATAGGAGATGTTATAGTGATTGTATGAAATTCAAATGAGTTATAATTGCATAGAGGAGAATGGGTTGAGTATTTCCAGTTGTTGGAAATCAGAAGTCCCGTACCCCCACCCCTTCCAGTCTGACGAGGGGTGTGAGAGAAGGAGAATTTATTAGATAGAGCCGCTGGGGTTACAGAGTCATCTGGACGTATCCAGGTCTCAGTCAAACCTAGGATGCTCAGGCCAGATTGCAAGGAAAATGCCGAAATGAAGTCTGCTTTGTTGACAGCTGATCGACAGTTCCAAAGTCCAACCGTGAAAGAGAAAGGTTCAGTGGAAGAGGTGTGTATTGGACGCAGGTTAGAGAGATTGCGTCGGCTTGTGCGTGTGATGTTAGTGCGGTGTGTAGAGAGCACCGGAATGAGTTGGAAACACATGATAGAGAAGGACAGAAAGAAGAGTGAGAAAAGGAAAGGAGTACTTAAGTGCGTTGTCGGTGTCGTTGCTCGGATAAGTCGCGCAGGAAAAGTCGCAGTCTTTACTCTTGTCGGTCTTCACGCGAGGAGGCTGAACGCTTCCGCTGACGCTTCAGCGTCAGCTGGTATGACACCGTTAAATACACAACCAAACAAAGCTTTACTGAAACAGCTAGGGACGCCTCCTGGGCTCAGTACAGCCGCAAATGTATTGCACGCACGCAAAATGTCTCTAATCGAAACTTAAATGCAACCAACTTCGCACTTCTAATTGCTCTGGAAGGGCGCGATATGAATAACCAAAGCTTCCCTTGGCCGTCCGCTCAGTTTTGAATTTTAATAAGCACAATCAAAACTACTATTAAACGCAGAAACCACTAGCAAGGCAAATAACAGACCAACGAGTGCTTAATTAACAGCAGCTTAATGTAAATATAAACGAATACCCTAGTTAAATAAATATAAGAGTGCTTTTAACCACAGCGCAATGTAAACAGAACGAATAAATGAACGAATCCAACGACAGATGCTTTTAACAGCAGATCAATGTAAACAGAACGAATAAATGAACGAATCCAACGACAGAGTGCTTTTAACAGCAGATCAATGTAAACAGAACGAATAAATGAACGAATCCAACGACAGAGTGCTTTTAACAGCAGCACAAAGCAGACTGAAACGAATAAATTAATAAATTCAAACGAGTGCTTTTAACTGCAGCTCAATGTAACGTTCGCCTATTAAAATAGTATTTAAGCAGCAACTTACCCGCAGTCGTTCTTTCTCCTCTGAGGATTGGAATCACTTCTCATGGTAAGTACATGTACATGGTAAGCTATTACATTTTTTTAAAGAAACTTTTTGTATTTTTCTCTAAAACCAGTTCCTATTTTACCCTTGATCTGTTGGTAATTGTTTTATTTCGTACTTTTAGGATGCTGAACATGATGAAGCCCAAATTTTGACGAGCAACACCAATCTCGAAATCTATTCCATCAAACATGAAGGGGCAGATGTTGCAGCCCATACAAAGATGTTGTTGTCATCATCGAAGGCATCCAAGAACTTGAAAACTTGGACAATGTAGCTAATGCATATTCCATGATGGTTGGTCTAACTTGGCTGACCCCCAGGATCTGAGATGTACTTTTGAATTGTTTCAAAAGATTTTTATGGAACTCTTGTAATAAGTAAAGATAAGTTTTATTTTGAAAAATAAAGACAGTATTTAGATTTTGTAAACATATTCTTGTTTGAAAAATTGTAAAACATTGTAAAAATGGTATTTAGCATTCAAATATTAATCTTCCTTTGAATAACAACTGTTGATAGATGATTTTTTTTTTTTTTTAGTTTCAAGAAAGGTGTACTTTATACCGTTAAAAAAGGCTGTTAATTTTTTCCAAGTATAAAAATCATTTTTGTCAATCCTTTCATTTAAAGGCTGCATGCTTTTATTTTACTTTATACTTATATTATTATTTTAATAGTATTAACATTTTAACTCATTGTAATAAGTTAAGATAACAATTATTTTGAAAAGTAAAGACAGCATGTAGATTTTTAAAAACATTTTATTGTTGGAAAAATTTTAAACACTGAAAGTGTTCATTGAAAAACATTGTAAAAATGTTATTTAATAAACACACATGAAACTGAAACATTTCTCTTTTTAAACATTATATCAATTTTAGAGTAATTGAACTTAATTAACTAAATAGATTAATACAAAATCATGAATGTTATGTTGATTGAACTAAACAAAATTATATTAACTTTATGTAATTAACTTAAGTTCACTGAAATAAATATTCTTTCTTAAAGGCAACTTAACTCAGTTACGTGGAACCTGTTGACATAAAAAAGTTAAGTAATGGCAACATATCATTTTTTGAGTGTACTCTACCCACCTCTGTTCACAAGGAATTAGTTTGTTCCTTCTAGATACTATTTTCAGGTGAAAGCATGATTTAGACGGGTACAACACTTATTCACACACAATCGCTCTGTCAATAATACATTAAAACAAATGTAATGGTATCCGATTTTGAATGAGCAGAAATCTGTAAGAAATGCAGCGATCCGTAGGTAAAATAACTGACGAAAACGTATTGTTATTTTCATTACAAACTTTGCACTGCAAAAAGCAGCAATTATACTCTTTTAATGCTGACAATTATTAGCTTGGCATGTGGTAGGAACAAAGATTGCACACTAGTGTTTGAAACTCCTGTTATTTTATTTTATTATTTTATGAACAGGACTGTTACATTTCAAACATACTGATTTGTTTTTATTTATTTATTTATTTATTTTTATTTTTTGACGCGGAGCTGAAGCGGAGTGATTATTAAATGCAAGGAGCGCGGAGGGGAAATTGTTGCCGCTCCACTCCGCTCACATACTCTGCGCCGCATAGAGAATTCCAGCCACGTAGTAAAGTTGTGTTTTTGAAGTTTTCTATATTATTATTTATTCTTTATATATTTGTTCATTATTTGTTTACTTTACCACTGCATTGCCGGCTGCATTCACCGCATGTGCTTTATAGCTTCCTGGTTCCTGACGTCACCCCGTCCGTGACGTCAGGAACCAGTCTCTATTGGACGGATTACAAACGTGATTCAGAGCGTGGTCACGCTGGAGGCATTCCCAAAGCGTATTGACACAGCTCGACGTTCCCGAAGGGGAACTAACATTGTGATATATTGATGTTTGGTTTATATCTGTGGATTGTATTGTAGACTAGTCAAGTGTTGATTTGATATATAGGTTAAATTGAGTAAACTCACTGTGGACTGCTTGGATATCAATGTCACTTAAAAAAACTAAAACTTACATTTAAAAAACAAACAAAAAAACTCCAAACATTTCTCTAAATTATTCTGATTAAAAAAAAACGAAACGAAAAAACATAAACTTTCTATTAAATACAGATCTGGTCTATTTTAATGGCTGTAACAGTATAAGCTGTTTGGCGGAAAAAAATACGGGCTTTGGATCGGACTCGGGCCAAAAATTTTGATGAGCTGTCAGACAAGGGCCGGGCTACAGCCTGTGCGTCTCGGGCCAGGGCCGGGCTAGGGCTTAGATTTAAGGCCCGTGCAGGGCTCTAAAATACAACATAAGCTATTACACTGAAATACTGCTATAAATATCTTAATAAATAATCAGTTCAAACTTGCTCTGATTGTACAGCATGCTGGGTATTTAGCAGTGCAACAATTTTTCAACTTCCTCTTACTGAGTTACACAATAATCTTCACATACAGAAGAAAAAAAATGGCTGGATGGATTTACAGAGAAAATATTTGAGATTTGACTTTGGCTTCTATTGCAATCACTTGTATCTCAACTCAGACTTGACACTGGCGACAAGTTTTCTCAGGCTGATCTAGCTGTACACTTTCAGCATAGCACACTGAGCAGAAAAATTGAATCATCAAATGAGGAATAAAACAGTTCCACCAGTCTGGCATTGTTGAAAAGTGCAAAGACAACTGCATGTAAATAAAGTGGCCCCAAAAAGTATTGAATTGAATCGATTCAAATGCAAAGAAAAATGTGTGAGCCAATGAACTTTTATCACGACTGGTCTGCATGCTGCTTATTTTTAAACCCAAAAGCCGTTGTTCTAGAACAGGCCTTGCAGAAACTTACAAACTATTCTGGGCTCGACAGCCCATATCGCATAAGAACCATCTGAACACATGTACAGTTTTGATGCCAGAACACCTACATACCCTATAATAGTTAAAATGATAGCAGCTCTCAGAAACTTCAGAGTATTGTTTTCTTCTTCTTCTTCTTCTTCTTCTTCTTCTTCTTCTTCTTCTTCTTCTTCTTCTTCTTCTTCTTCTTCTTCTTCTTCTTCTTCTTCTTCTTCTTTTGCTATCTCAGATATAAATTTGAATGAGAACTGGTCATAATGTATATGCCCATACAGGATATTTTGTTATCACAGCACAAACCTTTGAGCTTCAGTTTCTTACAATCAGTATCAATCTCAGTGACATAAACGGCACAGATGATCACCCACTAGTGTCTTCTACTTCCTATCCACATATATCCACATAGTTTGAGTACAGTGGTTAAGTTCAATGCATGCAATAAAACAGCATATTAATCCTTCAACACGCTAACATGGCAACTTGGGGGAAAAGGGAAGGAAAAGAAAAAGCGATGGGGCAAATGAAATGTTGGAGGATTTGCGCTTGAAATGTGGAACTTTGTTAATTATTGAGTGTGGCTCACAAGATTCACACTGTCTTGGGAGTGAAGTGTGCTATGAGTAAATAATTAAAACGTAGCTAGAGGGGGTAGAAGACATTTTCTGCCAAACACTGAGATGTAGCCATAACCAAGACATTATAAGATATTTTTACCCAGCTTGCATTGAAGAAGAAAAGTTGTATGCTAGTACTGTGACCCTACACCTTTAATGTGAAATTGCATGTAAGTTATTATAATGATTATGTTAACTAATTGCTTTAATTATGCTAGTTTTATGTCAAATTAAATATCAAGGTAACATTTATATTTAGAGAGAGAATAAATACCTAAAAAAAACTTATTATTAACTTATTTGGCAGATGCTTTTACTATATTACTAATACTATAGTTGAGCACAACTCATCGACATTTCCTAGCAATTATTCATATACCCCTACCTAAACCCTCACAAACTTGTTGATATTTTTAGGTTTAAAGCAAAACTTAAATTGGCAAATTTGTTGTCTTATCATAAAACAAGGGCCACTTTAAATTCACAAGCATAGCTAAACCTGTACACACAAACTTATTTACTCAAACAAACCAAGCCAGTATAGTTTTATAGGAAATATACATCTATAATTACATACATTTTAAGGGAGAAAAATGTTAAAGCTTTGCATTTTAGAGTTATGTTACTAACATTACTAACACAATTATATTCTGTTTATTTTCTGTTAAAGTATATTTTAGCACAGCGGTTTTGCATATTTTGCACCACCGCTCTGCATATTTTGCATTTCTCTCTTATTTAACACATCTGATTCAGATCATCAGCTTGTTAGAAGAGAGCTCTATACATGAACTGTGTTTTGATTGACATGGTCCCTACACAGTTTTGATTGCTACTCCCTGAGTTCAGGTCACTTCAGAACATTTATTAATGGATTTGCGCTATGCCACTGTCTGCAGCATCTTCAGACACAGACAAAACTTACTAGAGAACTCATCTCTAATGTAATCATGTTCACGAGCAGCTGCGTTTTTCAAATTGTAAACATCCACATGAGACGCTTGGACATGTATGTAAACACCCATATCATCTGAATTGAGAACATTCATCAAGTTCATCTTGGCTACTTTTTGTTTTTGGAAGAAGACTTGCTGAGAGGAATATGACAGAATTTACCTCAACACAATGTGGAAGAAACACAATGTGAAAATCATTATAATGCCCCATTTTATAGTCAGTAACGGTAACAGCGGTGTAACAGGGGAAACAGTAATTTGCTTGATTACTCACTACTGAAAAAGTAATGCCATTAGTAATGCTGTTTATTCATAACACCGTTATTCCCATCACTGGACATAATATACCTCTGTAAATAAATACAATTTTAATTCAAGTCTCGCACACTTTATGAATGAATGGAACATATATGTTTAGAATCATGGTGGAATATCCTGTGATGTCCACTTCGCTGGACACTTACAGTAAAATAGAATACATGTCTGAAGTGATAAGAGATACATACAAAACATGCAGAGCGATGAGGGGGCATGAGGACTTGAATTGAAAACCGCTGTTCTAGTATATTCTAAAGTATATTTGTGATTTCTCAGCCTTAGACTTTGCTTGGTTTTAAACAACATATTTGTATAATATAATACCACATGGTATTAAAAAGTTGAAATTAAATATTCATGAGATTAGCAGTTAAAACTGTTTTTCCTTAGCAAACATGTTAATTGACAATTGTTGAGGTGATACAAAGAAGCTGCCAAAAAAAATTACTTTTTTTAAAGATACTTTTATCTGACAGACAAAGCAACGTTCTGAATAAAACTTTTAGGAAGAGACCGGCAAATTACAATTTACTCACCGACTCTAAGTGGTTTTTAATTCTAACTTTTCAGTCGTTACAATCAAGTGGCATAATAGGTGAGACAGAGAATCTTTTCACAAACCTAAGTGCTTTCTCCCACACTCATTTTCAGGTTCAGATTGAATGGGCCTGTCTCTAAATATACCGTAGCATTCTTTGCTATATTGACACTATAATAAGCATACAAATGTTTAACTGACACCCACACAGTGTGTGCAGGAGCTGAGAAACAAATGCTTTTGGAATGAGAACGGATAAACATGCCCAACAGGACAAATGTGCATGATTTGATTGAGTTGCCTCAATCCATTACGATAAATCAGCCCTCTGCTATTGTTTCCTTGAGAGTTGCTTTTTCAATTCCATTCAAATGTGTGAATAAAATTGTAGCGGGGAGAATATCTCATTG
>NC_133379.1:4629270-4731510 GCF_049309525.1 Garra rufa
CCACATTGAGATGTCCAGGAATATAAACTGCTCTTAGCGAGAGGAGTTTTCCTTGGGACCACACAAGGATCTGGTGTGCCAGCTTATTCAAGGGGCGCGACCGCAGACCTCCTTGGTGGTTTATGTAGGCGACCACCGATGTGTTGTCGGTGCGGACCAACACATGGTGATCTCCCAGGTCTGGGAGGAAGTGTTTTAAAGCTAGAAACACAGCACGCATTTCCAGGCAATTGATATGCCATGTGAGATGGTGTCCACTCCACAGACCCTGGGCTGAGCGGCCACTCATGACCGCTCCCCATCCGGTGAGGGAAGCGTCTGTCGTTAGTGTCACACGACGACATGGAGCTCCCAGCACCGGACCTTGAGACAGGAACAATGGCTTCTTCCATATGTCCAGGGCACGAAGGCAGCGCCGCGTGACCCTGATCAGATGGAATGGGTTGCCCCTCGGGGAAAACCCCTTGGTCCTGAGCCACCACTGTAAAGGCCTCATATGCAGCAGGCCAAAAGGAATTACGTTGGACGCCGCTGCCATGAGACCTAGCAGAACTTGAAACTGCTTTACAGTGAGTGAACAGCCTTCTTTGACTCTCTTGACTGCGTGAAGGATTGACTCTATCTGAGCGGGAGACATTTGTGCCCGCATCGTGTTCGAGTCCCAAACTACTCCTAGATAGGTGGTTCTCTGAGCTGGAGAAAGAACACTTTTCTTGGAGTTTAGTCTTAACCCCAGAGCTTTCATATGGGCGAGAATGACATCTTGATGCCAAACCGCCACATCTCTTGACTGGGCCAGAATAAGCCAGTCGTCTATATAGTTCATTATGCGGATGCCCTGGAGTCGCAGAGGAGCCAGCGCAGCATCCACATACTTGGTGAAAGTTCGGGGTGAGAGTGCTAGACCGAAAGGAAGAACTCTGTATTGGTAAGCTTTGCCCCCAAAAGCGAACCTGAGGAACTTCCTGTGTTGTGGAAGGATGGAGACATGGAAGTAGGCGTCCTTGAGATCTATCGTGACAAACCAGTCACCAGTCTTGATTTGAGACATGACCTGATTTACAGTAAGCATCTTGAATTTGTGTCTCAGCACTGCACGATTGAGCAGTCTGAGATCTAGAATAGGACGCAGGCCTCCATCCGTCTTTGGAACTATGAAGTAGCGGCTGTAAAACCCGCACTCCGTGAGAAGAGGAGGGACCAACTCGATGGCCTCCTTCCTCAAAAGAGTTTCTACTTCTTGTTCCATAATTAGAGCCTGCTGGGGGGCCACGATAGTGGTGGTAACCCCCTGAAAAGACGGCGGATGAGTGCCGAACTGAATCTTGTAACCTCTTTTTACCGTCTGCAGGACCCATTGAGATACATTTGGCAGAAGTTTCCACACTGCTAAATGATCTACTAAGGGAACCAGCCTCTCGAGGCTGATCTCTGATGGATTTTGAGATGGCGAATCCCTCTGCACCGCAACGCGAACGGGCGGATGCAGAGAAGAAGACTTGCGAGAGACCGCTGTGCCTTGAAGCACCAGAGGTGGCAGGGTTAGCAGATCGATCCCTCGAGGGCACTGGTATTGATGGTTTTCAATTTTCCCCAGGGGGGTCTGCCCTCAGAAGCCCTGTGCCACAACCATCAGGGCTTCTTTGTCGAGGACTTCTTCGCCTGAAAAAGGACCCTCATGTCGGTCTTCGGCTTAGAAGCCCCCGACTTGGATTGCCTACGGGACTCCCTTTGTTCTCTCTGGGGAGGAGTCCGCATAGTGACACTCCGCTTCTGCTCAGCGCGGTACGAGGAGCGAGTACTCGGGTGGGGCTGCTCCCGTCCAGCAGCCCCAGAGCTAGAGCGGCGAGGAAGATATCTCTGGAATGCCGCCACCTGTTGCCGTGACTGCTGGAACCTGTCGACGACGGAGGGAACTGTGTCGCCAAACAGGCCAGACAGCACAAGCGGGGCATCTAGCAGGAAGACCCTGTCGCGGTCTTTCATTTCCGACAGGGTCAGCCAGAGATGTCTCTCTGCGACCACCATGGCTGCCATGGACTGCCCAATGGCACGGGCGGTCTCCTTGGTGGCACGCAGAGGGAGGTCGGCAGTACGACGCAGCTCACTGACGTCAACTGCCGCCCCGTCCTCACCCTCATCTAGCTCCTTCAGCAAGTCGGCCTGATATGCCTGCAACACCACCATGGTGTGCAGACAAGCTCCAGCCTGACCCACTGCCGAGTACCCTTTCCCCAGCAAAGCAGATGTCATTCTGAGCGGTTTGCTGGGGAGTGCCAAGGCCTTTTGGTACGATGCCAAACTAGGGGACAGATAGCTTGAAAGCGTCTGCTCCGTGTTCACGAGCCCCAATCACATTGCAATAGGTGGAAGCAGAAGGGGAGTGAACACGTGCCTAGAATGGTTTAGCCCACGATCTTGACACCTCGGTGTGGAGATCGGGGAAAAATGGCATGCCTCGGCGTGGAGGTTGGGATTTGGGGCGCAAAAACCTTTCATCAAGCTTTGTTTTTACTTTTTGCTCCCCGGTCACCACATCCGGCCAACTGATGTTGAGTTTGGCAACGGCACGGGTGACCACCTCCACTAACTCCTCGTACTTGACCGGATGGGAGGGCGTAGGACCAGCCTCATCGACCATTTCCGTATCCTCTTCCTCAGAAGTAGATAGGTCGGAGGGTCGAGCGCTCCTCCTGGTGGAAAGAAGCAGCGGTGCGGGCTTCCACACCAGAGAGGGGCAAGGATCTGCCAGAGGAGGATGGAGAAAGGGGCTCGCCCGTCTCCAAACTCGATAGCAGATCCATCTGCGATCCCCACGAATGCAGACGCCGCTCTGCCTCAGCAGAAGCGGGACCTGGTCGAGCGCTCCTCCTGGTGGGAAGAAGCCGCGGTGCGGGCTTCCACACCAGAGAGGGGCAAGGATTTGCCAGAGGAGGATGGAGAAAGGGGCTCGCCCGCCTCCAAACTCGATAGCAGATCCATCTGCGATCCCCACGAATGCAGATGCCGCTCTGCCTCAGCAGAAGCGGGACCTGATCCGCGAGGAACGCTGGTGAGGGCTCCTTCCTCAAAAAGAGCCCTCCGGGAGCGAAGCGTGCGGAGTGGCAACCACAAACAATGCACACAATCAGCCTCCTCAAAGGCTGATTGGGCATGCCTCGCCCCCAAGCAAGAAACACACAAAACGTGTGTGTCCTCAGCCGTGATATAGCGCTGGCATGGAGGAACACAACGTTTAAAGTGCTTGCTATCGCCCATATTTGCTTTCTTTTTCTCTATATAAATCAGCACTCAAATAAAAGTAGAGCAAACTGGCTCTGAAAAACAGTGCTGACGGACAAACATACACACAGAGCGCGACTGAAAGACAGAAGCTGCCGGCTGCATTCACCGCATGTGCTTTATAGCTTCCTGGTTCCTGACGTCACCCCGTCCATGACGTCACACGCGCTTCTCTATTGGACGGATTACAAACGTGATTCAGAGCGTGGTCACGCTGGAGGCATTCCCAAAGCGTATTGACACAGCTCGACGTTCCCGAAGGGGAACTAACATTGTGATATATTGATGTTTGGTTTATATCTGTGGATTGTATTGTAGACTAGTCAAGTGTTGATTTGATATATAGGTTAAATTGAGTAAACTCACTGTGGACTGCTTGGATATCAATGTCACTTAAAAAAACTAAAACTTACATTTAAAAAACAAACAAAAAAACTCCAAACATTTCTCTAAATTATTCTGATTAAAAAAAAACGAAACGAAAAAACATAAACTTTCTATTAAATACAGATCTGGTCTATTTTAATGGCTGTAACAGTATAAGCTGTTTGGCGGAAAAAAATACGGGCTTTGGATCGGACTCGGGCCAAAAATTTTGATGAGCTGTCAGACAAGGGCCGGGCTACAGCCTGTGCGTCTCGGGCCAGGGCCGGGCTAGGGCTTAGATGTAAGGCCCGTGCAGGGCTCTAAAATACAACATAAGCTATTACACTGAAATACTGCTATAAATATCTTAATAAATAATCAGTTCAAACTTGCTCTGATTGTACAGCATGCTGGGTATTTAGCAGTGCAACAATTTTTCAACTTCCTCTTACTGAGTTACACAATAATCTTCACATACAGAAGAAAAAAAATGGCTGGATGGATTTACAGAGAAAATATTTGAGATTTGACTTTGGCTTCTATTGCAATCACTTGTATCTCAACTCAGACTTGACACTGGCGACAAGTTTTCTCAGGCTGATCTAGCTGTACACTTTCAGCATAGCACACTGAGCAGAAAAATTGAATCATCAAATGAGGAATAAAACAGTTCCACCAGTCTGGCATTGTTGAAAAGTGCAAAGACAACTGCATGTAAATAAAGTGGCCCCAAAAAGTATTGAATTGAATCAATTCAAATGCAAAGAAAAATGTGTGAGCCAATGAACTTTTATCACGACTGGTCTGCATGCTGCTTATTTTTAAACCCAAAAGCCGTTGTTCTAGAACAGGCCTTGCAGAAACTTACAAACTATTCTGGGCTCGACAGCCCATATCGCATAAGAACCATCTGAACACATGTACAGTTTTGATGCCAGAACACCTACATACCCTATAATAGTTAAAATGATAGCAGCTCTCAGAAACTTCAGAGTATTGTTTTCTTCTTCTTCTTCTTCTTCTTCTTCTTCTTCTTCTTCTTCTTTTGCTATCTCAGATATAAATTTGAATGAGAACTGGTCATAATGTATATGCCCATACAGGATATTTTGTTATCACAGCACAAACCTTTGAGCTTCAGTTTCTTACAATCAGTATCAATCTCAGTGACATAAACGGCACAGATGATCACCCACTAGTGTCTTCTACTTCCCATCCACATATATCCACATAGTTTGAGTACAGTGGTTAAGTTCAATGCATGCAATAAAACAGCATATTAATCCTTCAACACGCTAACATGGCAACTTGGGGGAAAAAGGGAAGGAAAAGAAAAAGCGATGGGGCAAATGAAATGTTGGAGGATTTGCGCTTGAAATGTGGAACTTTGTTAATTATTGAGTGTGGCTCACAAGATTCACACTGTCTTGGGAGTGAAGTGTGCTATGAGTAAATAATTAAAACGTAGCTAGAGGGGGTAGAAGACATTTTCTGCCAAACACTGAGATGTAGCCATAACCAAGACATTATAAGATATTTTTACCCAGCTTGCATTGAAGAAGAAAAGTTGTATGCTAGTACTGTGACCCTACACCTTTAATGTGAAATTGCATGTAAGTTATTATAATGATTATGTTAACTAATTGCTTTAATTATGCTAGTTTTATGTCAAATTAAATATCAAGGTAACATTTATATTTAGAGAGAGAATAAATACCTAAAAAAAAAATTATTATTAACTTATTTGGCAGATGCTTTTACTATATTACTAATACTATAGTTGAGCACAACTCATCGACATTTCCTAGCAATTATTCATATACCCCTACCTAAACCCTCACAAACTTGTTGATATTTTTAGGTTTAAAGCAAAACTTAAATTGGCAAATTTGTTGTCTTATCATAAAACAAGGGCCACTTTAAATTCACAAGCATAGCTAAACCTGTACACACAAACTTATTTACTCAAACAAACCAAGCCAGTATAGTTTTATAGGAAATATACATCTATAATTACATACATTTTAAGGGAGAAAAATGTTAAAGCTTTGCATTTTAGAGTTATGTTACTAACATTACTAACACAATTATATTCTGTTTATTTTCTGTTAAAGTATATTTTAGCACAGCGGTTTTGCATATTTTGCACCACCGCTCTGCATATTTTGCATTTCTCTCTTATTTAACACATCTGATTCAGATCATCAGCTTGTTAGAAGAGAGCTCTATACATGAACTGTGTTTTGATTGACATGGTCCCTACACAGTTTTGATTGCTACTCCCTGAGTTCAGGTCACTTCAGAACATGTATTAATGGATTTGCGCTATGCCACTGTCTGCAGCATCTTCAGACACAGACAAAACTTACTAGAGAACTCATCTCTAATGTAATCATGTTCACGAGCAGCTGCGTTTTTCAAATTGTAAACATCCACATGAGACGCTTGGACATGTATGTAAACACCCATATCATCTCAATTGAGAACATTCATCAAGTTCATCTTGGCTACTTTTTGTTTTTGGAAGAAGACTTGCTGAGAGGAATATGACAGAATTTACCTCAACACAATGTGGAAGAAACACAATGTGAAAATCATTATAATGCCCCATTTTATAGTCAGTAACGGTAACAGCGGTGTAACAGGGGAAACAGTAATTTGCTTGATTACTCACTACTGAAAAAGTAATGCCATTAGTAATGCTGTTTATTCATAACACCGTTATTCCCATCACTGGACATAATATACCTCTGTAAATAAATACAATTTTAATTCAAGTCTCGCACACTTTATGAATGAATGGAACATATATGTTTAGAATCATGGCGGAATATCCTGTGATGTCCACTTCGCTGGACACTTACAGTAAAATAGAATACATGTCTGAAGTGATAAGAGATACATACAAAACATGCAGAGCGATGAGGGGGCATGAGGACTTGAATTGAAAACCGCTGTTCTAGTATATTCTAAAGTATATTTGTGATTTCTCAGCCTTAGACTTTGCTTGGTTTTAAACAACATATTTGTATAATATAATACCACATGGTATTAAAAAGTTGAAATTAAATATTCATGAGATTAGCAGTTAAAACTGTTTTTCCTTAGCAAACATGTTAATTGACAATTGTTGAGGTGATACAAAGAAGCTGCCAAAAATTACTTTTTTTAAAGATACTTTTATCTGACAGACAAAGCAACGTTCTGAATAAAACTTTTAGGAAGAGACCGGCAAATTACAATTTACTCACCGACTCTAAGTGGTTTTTAATTCTAACTTTTCAGTCGTTACAATCAAGTGGCATAATAGGTGAGACAGAGAATCTTTTCACAAACCTAAGTGCCTTCTCCCACACTCATTTTCAGGTTCAGATTGAATGGGCCTGTCTCTAAATATACCGTAGCATTCTTTGCTATATTGACACTATAATAAGCATACAAATGTTTAACTGACACCCACACAGTGTGTGCAGGAGCTGAGAAACAAATGCTTTTGGAATGAGAACGGATAAACATGCCCAACAGGACAAATGTGCATGATTTGATTGAGTTGCCTCAATCCATTACGATAAATCAGCCCTCTGCTATTGTTTCCTTGAGAGTTGCTTTTTCAATTCCATTCAAATGTGTGAATAAAATTGTAGCGGGGAGAATATCTCATTGCCTAGGCGTAGAGAGAGAGCAGACAATGGCTAATCGCTAAAGGGGTATGACATCTCCCTATAAGAGGCCTCTGGTCCATGTCCAAATATCTGTACAGACAGCATGTGGCGGGAACTCAGCTAAGCATACCATGAATTTTGCTGCTCACGTACCTTTGAGATAAGCTTAATGTGATATTGCCAGCTTGATATTCTGTTGCTTTCTCACAAATGCAAAATGTTGTCTGTGAACGCTGAAGCCTTTCAAAACAGCAATCATAAATAATCATCAATTCTTTTTGCCTCGAATGAGATGTAGCTGAAGTGCATCTCCCTCATTATTTTGAGAGCTGTCTACACAATAAAAATACTCGCTCACATACCTTAATATGAATTGTGTTAATCCCCCCCCCCATCTCCCTCACCTTGAAAGACTGCTGCTATGAGATTACAATTAAACCTTTTTAATTTTACCCAGTTATAAGTACATGTATTTGACACCTTCAGTTGCCCAATGTAACTAGCTACATAGCTATTCTAAAAAGAATGAAATAGGGAAAGCACATACTTTGTTTGGTCACAATTATAAGGGAAAGAGAAAAAACTGCTACTAAAGCACAAAATGTGCATCAGGTTTTACTAGTATGCTAAGGTATGCATACAGTGTGTGTGACTGTAAATTTAATCAGCAGCACAGTACATGTACTGTAAACACATAGCCAAATTTGTATTATTTTTTATTATTGAAGTACATCGTATACTTTACTTTTATACTTTTTTTCTTTACACATACATTAGCATATGTGTATGACCGAAGTAATAGCTTTTCCAAAAATGCTCTACATTTGATAGTGGGTGCCACTTTCATCTTTGTCCAGTGTACTATTTCTCAACATCAGCACATTCTGGTTTCCAGTATTTTGTTGTTGTTGTTCTCTTTCTCTTTTTCTTTTTTTTTTTCTTTTGGAATGTGAAACAACAAGCTATATCAGTGTCGCTATGCTTAGCTTACACATACACCTTTTTTGCACTAATTAGTTTGTCCAAAAGACAAACTAATTAACACTGGCCCGGCCTTATTGGTATAGAGTCAAAAAAAATTAATAATAAACTCAGAACCACAACAGTTTAAAAGACATTTTTACCAGTCGTAACTTCTGGAGAGCAATAACACAGAGACTGGCTTTCTATTGTGAAGCACCTGTGTTTGACTGGTCCCTGTGTTGTTTTGTTAAATGCTGCCATTGTTATTACCAGAAAGAAAGTTGTTTTTGTGAAAATGGCTATTATGACTTCCTGAACACTCCCTCCTTCTGTCCTTGCTCATTCAGACAGCCACCACTGGTTGAGCTGTTGTTGAGGCTAGATGGGGCAGGGCCGGCCCAAGCCTTCAGGGGGCCCTAAGCAGAATTTTATTTGGGGGCCCCTCTGTGCCACCAATATGACTAATTATTGTCAATCCTTTATTATTCGCATACTATAAATCTAACACACCCAATATAATTTTTTTATTTATTTTTTTATTTATTTTTTTATTTTATTTTATTTTTGTAGCTGTGTTGCTTACATCATACCAATGTTTTTACCCTTGCTATGACCTTTAATTGTAACAGTAGCAAACCCACAGGAGTAGACAGGTGATAATTTGCACTTTAACATTCAAAGTCTTGCAGTACCATTAGGCATACTTAATGTGGTGTACTGAAAAGTAGCAAAATAAACTAGTAGACAATGCTCTTACTGTAAATACTTTAACCACTTTAATTTATTTTTTTGTAACATGTAAAAAGTGCAATACAATCAACCACAAATAAAATAAATAAAATATAAGGCTAACGTTAACCACTTTAATTTATTTTGGTCAGAAATTTTTGCAACATGTAAAAAGTGCAAAACAATCAACTACAAATAAAATAAATAATAAAATATAAAGCTAACTATCAAAGAACTACAAATTAGTCAAATACAAACAGGGTATTCTTATATGAAAAGACAAACTAACTCAACTTTACATTCCACCACAATATTCCACTTTCCTTAGAATTTGTGTTTTTCCTTGCTTTTCTGGAGGCAAAGTCATTTATATCATGATATCGTTATGATAGCTTACTTTTATTACAAAAATATAATCTAGGAAAGTTATTTTTACACAGAATGCAAAAACTTGAATCAATCTTGAATTAATCAAGCTAATATGTTGTATTATAATATATTAATATTGCAAAGATTGAATTTGCGGATGTTAAATAAAACATTAACTTTCTTGTTTGCTTAATTAACTAGCCAGCTAACGTTAGCTTGCAATTTAGCCTTGTTTAGTTTATACTCATTTTTTTTTTACTTACATTTATCTTGCACCAGAAAATGTCCTTTTTTGTGACATTATTAGTTGTTTTGCTGCAGTCATATGGCTGTCATACTCCAACTGTGCATGCATCCTGCAGCAGCCAGTTAAAATAATATTGCGTTGTTTTTTTTAATTGAATAATGGATTTCATCACCAATATGATACCCACTGAAATATTATACATATATATATAAAAAAAAAAAAACGATGTAATTTCCTGTACTCTTGGGGGCCCTCTGGTGGCCACGGGGCCCTAAGCAGCCGCTTAGTTCGCTTATGCCTTGGGCCGGCTTATGCCTTGGGCCGGCTGAGATGGGGTGTTCAAAAACAACACAAACAAAAGCAACGTTTTGATAAATGCACAGAGACACCTATTATGCTATTTGGGGAAAACAGTGGAAAGACAGTGGAATTTTTTAAACTGTAATATTATATTAAATTGGAATTTTAATGTTTTATAAAAGTAAGCTTTATTTGTTTATTTTTTTATTATTATTATTTGTGAATAAGTGAATCAATTAATTAATTACTGAAAAAGGAGGCGAATGAAAAAAAAGAGACATGTTCGACTTATCCGAAGGTAGCCAGCAACAAGTACAGTTTTTCAGCTGAACCTTGAACCAAAATACATGTTTGACACACCTGACTTTTTAATTTCAGTCAGACACACAGAGCTTCACAATTTACAATTGCCAGTGCCACTGAATGACATCTTCATTACTCAATAGGTGAGCCGAGTGACAGAAAGGTCATCTGCTAGTGGGCGCAATGTCTACTTGTCTGGGCTACACTGCAAAAAGTACCTAATACATTTTTTTAAAGTATATTGGATTACCACCCACAATTTAAAGGGGTAGTTTACCTTAAAATGAAAATTAGCCCATTATTTACTCACCCTCCAGGCATCATAGGTGTATATGGCTTCCTTCTTGTAGACGAATCCAGTCGGAGCTATATTAAAAATTATTCTGGCATTTAGAATTGCATGAGTGGGTGTTTAACTTCATTAGTCCAAAACAAGTCCAATAAAGTGCATCCATCCATAATAAAAAGGGCCTCACACGTCTCTGGGGGGGGGGGGGGGTGAGTAAAGACATCCTTAAGCAAATCAATACATTTTTGTACAAAAGATATACATATTTAAAAAGTAATAATCACTTTAACCCCCTGGGGTCCAAACACGCGTATACGCGTTTTGTGGCAGTTTCCCAAAAGGAACTTCAATTACTCGGTCATTTCTGATTGTACAGATAAAAGCAGTACATCAATCGAATCTGTAAAGGGTCTACTTTTATTTGTATATACTCACAAAACCAAAAAAATATTGTGATTTTACAAAATAAAGAAAACAAAAAGGGTGTGCTGTCTGCCGCGTTGATCTCCGTGATCTTCATTCAGAAACGCGTCATTAAAATAGACTATAACTCAGCCAATACACAACACAGAGACATGAGCAATATGTCTAGAGAAAGCTTGATATCTATACTTTCAAATAAAGTAATGTTTATTGAAATCAAATATTCTGTGATAAAGTAATCCGTATGAAACCAACACGATGTCCAGTCTCTCTTGTCTGCTTCATTAGTTTTAATTAGATCACGCCCAAGAGCGATTCGATCTTTTCATATTCAAATCGTCCACGTGAGGGCGCCGCGCCAAAAGTAGACGCCCACATCACAGTAAACAAAGGAGAAAGCAGTTTCTTTTCTTTCAAGTTAGTCCTTTCTGGAAGAAGACTGGCTGTCAGGAATAAAACTTACTTCAGAAGATGAACATTAAATGAGACATGGCGTGAACCAGCAGATGAGATATTTACACAAGTAAGTTTTTTTCTTTTATATTTGTAAGTTGTTACTGTGACAGAATGTGCACACATTTTACCAGTTAAGACTTTTTGCCAACTGTATTTCCTGACTACAGCAAGTGAAACATTATAAAGTATGTTTCATTTCACTGCATCTAAATGTCTCATGATGACAGGATGTTTCAACTTTGGTCGAAAAACGCGCTGGCGAATTTGAGGCACGCTTTTGTAATAACTCCGAAAAGAATGTAAAATTCTCCGTCAGTTTTGATCGTACAAATACAACCAATACATCATTCGAAACTGTAGAGGGTATATTTTTATTTGTATACACTGTGCTTTTATGAAAATAAGAAAACAGTCAGGGCACGCGCTCTGCCTTCACTGTCTCTGTTATATCTTTTCACAGACACATAAATGAAACTAACGTGCATGAAACCTAAATCTAAGTGATTACGTGCCTCACAGACATAATGCATTTACTTGTAGAAAGCTTGAAATGTTTACTTTTACATAAACCAATTCAAATAAAAAACTACTATTCTCTTTTTAAGTAATCTGTATGAAAGGTAGAAGATGTATGGTTTCTCCTGTATCACTTCATTACAAACCTTACACCTGTATTTATCTCACACTGTTTTATTTGCACCTAACTGTTATACGCCTATGCTATACACTACCAGTCAAAGGTACTTTTTTAAAGAAAAATAATTATCTAATTTTGTGAAATAGGTTTACTATGTAAAAAAAAATGCTCACTTAAAAAAAAAAAAACTTTTAATAATAAAAAGTTTGGCTGGTAGTGTATGTGTTTTCTCCATGTTAGCTCTGTCTTTGTCAGGTCATTGTGTTGCTCACATCTACTTGTTTTCTTTGCAGTTTCTGCTGTTCCCCGTTTTCCTGTGTTCAAGTTTCCTGCAAGTGATTTGGATATTGCACCCTCGACATCTTGACTTCTGTGTTTATTACTTTTGTTCCTAATAAAAAGTTTAACTGCACTCACAAGTGAAAGACAAGTTATTTTGTGTGATAGTTAAATATATTCAAAATACGCTTCAAACTAAATATATATTTATTTTGTCCTTTCATTTTTCCTTTATTCTTTCTGTTGTTTCCTCTCAGTCAACATCCGACTGATTGGCTCATTATGCGGCTCATTATGCAGGTCTTTGTCTTCTCAGGTGTAAATCACAGCATTATTCATGATGATTCACGCCTTCTCGCATACAGCCATTCTAAACAAAAAGTGTCTTCAAAAATTTAAATCTATATACTGTTTTGTGAAAACAAGTGAACTAGATGATTTTCACATCATTTGGTAGAAAAAAACCAAGCCTACCACATCCAATTCTCGAAAGTCCCGAGAATAAATATTCTGTATGTGTTAGATGACCTTATTTCAGTGACTTCAAAAATTTAGTTTTTCAAAATGCACGCATAAACATTGTTTTCTCAAAAACTTAAAAGTGTACATTCATGTTGCTTACATATTTTTGTAGTCCAATTTGTGCTAAATACAATGTATTTAGATTTAGGATATTAATATGTTTTTAACATACTGAAAAAAGCACAAATGTCAAGGCATGTCAAAACTTCTTCAGGGCCCCAAAACACCCTCGGGCCCCAGAGGGTTAATCTAGCTTGCACCAACTGGTCTTACGTGGAAGCAGCTCAGGGCGGATGTTGTATGCCATGGAGAGAGATCATATTAAAAAAAAATAATAATAAAATAAAAGAACGCTCACAAATTAGAAGTACAAAATGAGGATTTGTAAAGAAAAATGTCAGAGGATTTCAATATAAGCCAAGAGGAGACTGGTTTTCCTTTGCTAGAGCAAGGAAACTTTGCTTTCTTTGCTCCTGTAAGCAAACTTTGTTTGAGACTTATCGGCGCATGCACAACGCCGGCGTTCTATGTCATCCGCCCGGAAGGGCTTCCGTGTACAAACAATTGGCACAAGCTAAATAAAAAGTGATTATTACGTTTTAAATATGGATATTTTTTTATTACAAAAATGCATCGATTCGCTACAGGAGGCCTTTATTCACCCCCGGAGCCTTGTGAGGCACTTTTCTATTATGGGTGGATGCACTTTTTTTTGGACTTGTTTTGGACTGATGAAGAGAAACACCCACCCATGGAATTGTAAAGCTTGGATAATTTTTTATATAACTCCGATTGGATTTGTCTGAAAGAAGAAAGCCATATACACCTAGGATGCCTGGAGGGTGAGTAAATAATGGGCTAATTTTCATTTTGGGGTGAACTAACCTATTAAACCTGAATGGCTTTCTTTCTCCTGTTGAATATAAAAGAAAATAGTTTTAAAAATATTTTTGTCCATATAATGAATGTCAGTGCAGTCCAAAACAATATTGAATCCCACTGGCATTCACTGTATGGACGAAACACTGAAACTTTGTTGCTTTGTGTTCCACAGAATAAAGAAAGTCATGTTTGGAACAACATGAAGGGTGAGTAAATGATTACAGAATTTTTATTTTGAGTGAACTATCGTTTCAAGCTGTGAAAAATAAATAAATAAAATTGAAGTTTACATACCCAATACATTAAAAAAGTGATTAAAATCACTATTAATATTTATAGCTTCGTATCATGAAAGCATGTTCTACTTGCTAACACCCAGAGAGATATGCACACATGGTGTACTAATCTTGTGACTGTCCTATTGTGCAGCATGTCCGTTTGCTGCCCATGTGGGAGATCCAAAATATTCCATTTATAAGTAGTTGGGAGAGAGAAGGCACAGAGGAGAGGCTTGCCGTCTCATCTGCCATGTGCCTCATTGCTGATAAGGAGCCAAGCTTGAACTGTCACTGGTCACGGGGGCCACACCAGGGGCCGCGTTCTGCATCGGGTCCCTGGAGTTCCTTTTGGTTAAGTCACCTCACCTAAAAGCAAGGGGATAACTGTCTGAACTACACATCTTTTGCAGTATCTTAGAGGACTGTTTTGACATTCACGACAGAGTCACTTTGCTTTCTCCCTCCTTAAGGCAGTGGAGAGTCACTTAGGGCCAAGCCAGATAGACAGAGTCAAAAATCTCATTAACCTTTAAATGCTTCAGATGAATACGCTGTCCTTAATTTGCGAGTATTCAGTCTAAATTAGTTTTACTTTTTTTTTTTTTTTATAGACAATTACTGAATTCAGGTGTTTTAATCAGACCCGTTGCCACAGGTATATGAATTCAAGTATTTAGTATGCAGTCTGCAATTTACAATCATTTGTGAAAAAATGGGTCATTCTGCAAAGTTAACCCTCCTGCTATCCATTTGACCCCATTCAATGTTTAACGTATGTACATATATAATTGACTTTTTTTTTTTGCTTCAGATTGAATGACTTTTCCTAATTTAATGGGGAAAACTTGGTAAACATAAAATTAACATGATATTATTTTTTCAATGCCCTGTACACATTTTGTCACATCGGTGTTCTTTGGGGTCAATTTGACCCCAGGTTCTTTTAGCTGTATAAAACATAAGAAATATAAAAAAAATTACACACATTTGTTTTGGGTGATATTGAGGTCACTATAACATGCTATGATTTTATAATATGCACTATAATTTTATATGTTAAGTATAATAAAAATTAAAAAAAAAAACTAACACAACCATACCTGTAGTATTGCGAGAACCACTGTCAATTGAATTGCTCTCTCAATTGAAAATGGCCTCTTTGCAAAGGTTCTCTGTCAGTGAGATTTTGTCACAGGTGTTTGACAGTGAAAGTGGGGGTGTGTGTTTCAGGGTGTTGTTAAGTAGTCAACAAAGACATCAATTACCTGACACTAACCTTTTAGCAAAAAAATATCATATTCTAGAGGTTTTAAATTTGGGGTCAAATTGACCCCAGTGGAAAAAAGGTGTTAGCGGATTTTAGGGTAACAGGAGGGTTAATTGAATTTAAGCATGATTCCAGCTGATTCCATAGAAGAATTTCAAACTTCCACTGGCATTAATGTCAGCTCAAAAACTGTGTGGCAGGATATTCATAGAATGGGTGTACATGGCTGAGCAGTTGCATGTAACCCTTACATCACCAAATACAGTGCTTTCGGATGAAGTAGTGTAAAGCACGCCAACACTACGACTTTGGAGCAGTGGAAACATTTTAAGTGGAGTGACTAATTGACAGTCTGGTAGGGGAGTCTAGGTTTGGAGGATGCCGGAAAATGTTACCTGTCTGACTGCATTGTGCCCCTGTAAAGTTTGTGGAGAAATTATAATGCTTCACCTCTCTCATTCCCTTCCGTATCACATGAGCTACCAAGCAAACCTGTACATATAAAGCTGTATATTAAACGCTAACATTCAAAAGTATCAGCTTTCAAATCTCTCAGCATGTTAAAATTGTTTTGAAGTCATAACATAATATTGCAAGGAATTGTGCTATGGGCAAAAATTAGGCTAAACTCACTCTTAACCTGGCAAGTTTAGACAACTACAGACCGGTATCCCTTTTTTCTTTCATTGCAAAAACAAACGAGTTGTGTTCAACCATGTCTGCCTTTCTCACACGTAACAGCCTTTTGGACAGCAACCATTTTGGCTTTAGAAGTGAACATTCAACCAAGACTGCCCTGCTCTCAGTTGCTGAAGCCCATAAGACTGGCTTCCAAAACTTAAATAATATCTTGCTTGATCTGTCTGCTGCTTTTGACATGGTTAACCACCAGACCCATTCTGTCAACCCCCATGGCAAAGGGCATTTCAGGAACTGCACTCCAGTGGTTTAAATCTTACATCTCAGATAGATCGTTCAAGGTATCTTGGATGGGTGAGGTGTTAAAGTTGCAACATCTATAGCTACTGGGGTGCCTTAGGGCTCAGTTCTTGAACCACTTGGCATATCTACATGGCATCACTAGGTTCTACGGAAGCGGCAATGCATTGCTTTTTTTTTCTTGTTTTCTCGTGATCACAACTTAATGTTCTTGTGATCTTGACATAACAAAAGTTGTTTTCTCGTAATCACAACAATTTTCTCATGATCTCAAAATAACAAAAGTTGTTTTCTGGTGCTCACAACTTAATTTTCTCGTGATCTTCACATAACAACAGTTGTTTTCACGTTAGCATGACTTATTTTTCTCATAATCACGAGAAAATATAAATTCCTGGCATGTCATACGTTACTTCTGTTTAGAGCACTGCACGGGCCTCAAATCTAGGCCTTATAGCCCGGCCCTGGCCCGAGATGCTCAGGCTCTAGCCCTGTCCTTGGCCGACAGCTTATCACAATTCTTGTCCGGGTCTGTCTTTTTTACCCCTTCTCCAAAAACAGTTTATACTTGTCAGTATTGTGTCCTGTTTTGTTCTGTTTTTTCCTGTGTTTCTAGTTCAATTGGTTTGTTCCTTTGTCTTCCCCTTTTGTTCATTGAAGTTGGTTCAGTCTTGCCCATATTTGTACTTCCCCTTGTTTTCTCGTTTAGTGGCCACTCCCCTTTGTCTATGTATTTATAGTCCTTTGTTCCTCACTCCCCTTGTCGGATGTTAAAGTTTCGTTGTGTGTGTCTTTGCTCCTGGTTTTCTGTTTTATTGTTTATGCCCCTGGTTTTATGCTCTTTTGTTTATTTAATAAAACTGTGTTCTTTTTGTACTCCTGCCTCCCCGTGTCTTCCCTGGATCCTCCTTTCCTGCACGGCGTGACAGAACATCCGATCACACAAAGATGAACTGGGCTGAGGACCGGTTGATGAACCTCCAGCAAGGTGAGCGTTCGCTGGAGGAATATGTGGAGGAATTTCTGAGTGTTTACCATCTGGTGAGATGGAGTGATATGGTTAACGCATGTTTCCAGATGGGACTAAAAGATGATTATTTGTTCCAATTGATTACTCCAAATGATTGCTACCGTCCCGTAGCAGATTTTGTAAATTTTGTTCTCGATTTATGTGGTTCCCCATTCCAAGTCCTAGTGGAGGATGGTAATCCTCCTCCCATCTGGAAGCATGCAATCACCCCATCTCACCAACAGCCAGTACCCTCCGCATATCACTCCAGCGAACTCACTCCCTCCATGCCTCCCACGTGTTCCCAAGTCCTTCATAGCTCCACAATGGTCCTCAGCCCAGTACCTCAGGCCGCCACGCCAGAGTCTGCTCACAAGATGGCCGCCACGTCAGAGTCTGCTCACAAGATGGCCGCCACGTCAGAGTCTGCACCCAAGATGGCCGCCACATCAGAGTCTGCTCACAATATGTCCACCATGTCAGAGTTTGCTCACAAGATGGCCGCATTGTCAGAGTCTGTTCACAAGATGGCCGCCACGTCAGAGTCTGCACCCAAGATGGCCGCCACGTCAGAGTCTGCTCACAAGATGGCTGCCGTTCCTGAATTCCCGGACAAGATGGCCACAGTTCCTGAGTCCCCGGCCAAGATGGCCGTCAAGCCTGAATTCCCGGCCAAGATGGCTGCTGTTCCTGAGTTCCTGGACAAGATGGCCACAGTTCCTGAGTCCCCGGCCAAGATGGCCGCCAAGCCTGAGTTCCAGGGCAAGATGGCCGCCAAGCCTGAGTCCCCGATCAAGATGGCCGCCAAGCCTGAACCCCCAGCCGAGATGGCGGTCTCTCCCGAGCGCCCGGCCAAGATGGTGGTCTCTCCTGAACCCCCGGACAAGATGGCGGTCTCTCCCGAGCCCCCGGACAAGATGGCCACTACATATGAGTCTCCGCTGGTTCCGCACAGCCCTCCAGTGTCCACGCCTCCCGAGCGCCCGCCAGTGTCCCCACCTCCCGAGCGCCCTCCAGTGTCCACGCCTCCCGAGTGTCCTCAAGTGTCCACGCCTCCCGAGCGTCCTCAAGTGACCGCTCGTCCAGAGCGCCCTCAAGTGACTGCTCGCCCAGAGCCTGCTCTTTCTGAGTCTCCGCTGGTGACGTCCAGCCCTCCAGAATCCCCGCTGGGGTCGACCAGCCATCCAGAACCCGCTCCTCAAGAGCGCCGTCCAGAGCCCGTGCCTCAAGAGCACCTTCCAGAGACTATTCTGGCCTGTGGTTCTGGCCTGAACTGTCTGCTCCGCCATGGCCTTCCGAGCTCACTGACCCGCCATGGCCCCCTGAACTGTCTGCTCCGCCATGGCCTCCCGAGCTCACTGACCCGCCATGGCCTCCTGAACTGTCTGCTCCGCCATGGCCTCCCGAGCTCACTGACCCGCCATGGCCTCCTAAACTGTCTTCCCTGGATCCTCCTTCCCTGCACAGCATGACAATACTACTGTTTCAGCTATTATGTAATGGTGTTTTTTTTTTAAGTTAATTAAAAAAAAAAAAAAAAACGTTTAGAGCAATTTTTGTTCGTTAAATTTAAGTTTTTTTTAAAAGTAATGATTGTGTTAAAGCATGTTGTGTTGCATCTTTCAAATGTGCACGTGTGTGGTGTGGCCACCATGCTCATGCTATTCTTATTATGTTCTGCTTATGATGACATACAGGCTTATGCTCTGATTAAACAGTGGTGTGTATTCAAGCAGGTAGAAGTTGCATTGGCCTATTTTCACACAAGCACACATCTGAAAGACACAACACAACATAATCTTGCCACAAAGCACCGGCAAAAGAAATTACAATAAATGTGTTGGGGGGAAATAGTAAGGAGATATTTTAATTATTTATTAATAAACTAGTGTATTCTGAATCAGTGTCGCAAAGGTCCTGACTCACAATCTCCTCTTTGGACGTGCCTTTACAGATAAATGCACCTTTAAGGATAACATAATGAAAGAGTTTTGTTTTTCAATTTGTTTTGTTTAGTTAAGTAATAATCTAAAGCTTTCTATACATATATTTATCATGTCTGTGAGGCATGCATTCATTGAGTTTCGGGTCATTTTTGTCAAGCGCTCCTATTCAAGAACTAGACGGCAGAAAGCGTATCATGTTTGATTTCTTTATTTTGTTAAAGCACTGTTTGAAATGTTTTGTTAATGTTGTGAGTACACAAAAATAAAAGCAGATCCTTTACAGTTCCGATTGATGTATTACTCTTACCTTTGTGAGCAAAAATGACAGATACTTTTAAATAGTTTGCACTGAAAAAAATGCAAGCGATCGTGCTGGCGCCTCCATGTCCTGTTTCACGAGTTCACGCTTACATATAATTAGCCGGAGTATGGTATTGCGTGATTGGCGTGCTGTCCGGAGAAAAGGCTCCGAGCTCGGGAGCGTCCCGAGCCCAGAGAACCCCCCCATGGGAGTAGCGAGAACTCGGAGTGCGGAGTCGGGGTGGTGGAGGGATACTGATGAACCGTCGGGTGAATAGAGGTGAGTCGGCTGTATTTGTACTTATGGCATTGATTGGCTTGAGTGGGTTCCTCTTGTGATGTTTACGCTAAGTATCTGTCACGCTCCTCCCGAACTTTGTTAGTGAAACATAATTTCACGAGTTCACGCTTACATATAATTAGCCGGAGTATGGTATTGCGTGATTGGCGTGCTGTCCGGAGAAAAGGCTCCGAGCTCGGGAGCGTCCCGAGCCCAGAGAACCCCCCAAACGGCAATTAGGTGAGGGACAGCCGCCGGACTAAGAACGCCCCCAAAATAGGCACTAGGGTCTGGCGGAGACCGGCGATTGAGAAGTTGCCACTTAGGCAGCCCGGAGAGGCCTGTGTGCTTGTTTGTGGCTACGGAGGTGTGGGCCCTGCCTGCTGTGGGTGTTAAGAGGCGTGGTTTGGGGCCCCCGTCGGGAGGGCTCTTGTGACGTTCGACGCTTGCTTGCGGCAGCGGGTATGGAGGCCCGCCCGGGAGGTCTCTCACCGGGCGGGGAGGGAAAAGCGAACCCGCCTGGGAGGGCTCTCGCAGCAACTTGTGGGAGATGAGACTCCTGGCGTTGCACCAGGCGGGGGAAAGGGATGTGGACTTTGGCCCGCTGGGCAAGTAGGAAAAACCCGCCTGGGAGGGCTCTCGTGGCAACCGGTGGGAGATCAAAACTCCTGGTGTTGCACCAGGCGGGGGAAAGGGATGTAGAGTTTGCTGACTGGGCCGGAAGGGAAAAAAGAAGAAACCTGCCTGGGAGGGCTCTCATGGCAACGACTGGAGATAAAGACTCCTAGTGTTGCACCAGGCGGGGGAAGGAGGTGTAGATTTGCCGACCGGGTCGGAAGGGAAAAAATGAAGTAACCTGCCTGGGAAAGGGATGTGGACTTTGGACCGCTGGGCAAGTAGGAAAAACCCGCCTGGGAGGGCTCTCGTGGCAACCGGTGGGAGATCAAAACTCCTGGTGTTGCACCAGGCGGGGGAAAGGGATGTAGAATTTGGTGACTGGGCCGGAAGGGAAAAATGAAGAAACCTGCCTGGGAGGGCTCTCATGGCAACGACTGGAGATCAAGACTCCTAGCGTTGAACCAGGTGGGGGAAGGAGGCGCAGAGTTTGCCGACCAGGCCGGAAGGGAAAAATGAAGGAACCTACCTGGGAGGGCTCTCATGGCAACGACTGGAGATAAAGACTCCTAGCGTTGAACCAGGCGGGGGAAGGAGGCGTAGAGTTTGCCGACTGGGCCGGAAGGGAAGAATGAAGAGCCTGCCTGGGAGGGCTCTCATGGCAATGACTGGAGATCAAGACTCCTAGTGTTGCACCAGGCGGGGGAAGGAGGCGTAGAGTTTGCCAACCGGGCCGGAAGGGACAATGAAAGAACCTGCCTGGGAGGGCTCTTATGGCAACGATGGGAGATCAAGACTCCTAGCGTTGAACCAGGTGGGGTGGTTGGGGGGTAGGGAGATCTGGAGTGGTAAGGTTACTTTGGATGCTTATGGGCCGATGAGGGTTTGGTGGGCTTCTTTGATGTGGGACCGGTTGGTTCTGATGTAGTCCTGGAAGGTTTCTGATGACCATCTTCCTAAGTTTTGGATCTGCTGCTTCGAGAGGCCTTTCTGGGCTGCTGATGTTGCTGCCCCGATGCGAAAGGAGTGGCTGGAGAAGTTTCCTGCTGGGAAGCCTGACGATTGCAGGACGGATTTGAGGTGTTTTTGGAACCAGAAGCAAGTGGCAGGTTTTTTGGCTTTGTCTACGAATAGGGGTTCATGGGGGGATTTAGCCTGGGATTTCCTGAGGTGGAGGAACTTAAGGACCGACTGGTAGGGTTGGATTGGAGAAGGGAGGTTAAAGATGTAGATGAGATGGCCTTTTTTTGGCTTGGTCGGTCTTGCTTTGTTTGATTAGAAAGGATATAGAATCGTTGTCGAGCACTGTTAAATCAGAGATGGTGGGGTTGGTAATTGGGTCGAATTTAGAGGAGATGGTGAGTTCCGAGCATCTGAGAAACCTCGAAGAAAGCGAGGATGAACATGGCATCGAGTGTGCGGGCAGTACTGAGAGGCTGGTAGCTGGTGCGGAGGGTGTGGATACATTTTGTGAGAATGTCTAATGTGATGGGCAGTCTGGGGTCGGGCCAGGTGGGCCGGGATCTTTGGATTCCCTTGATCAGTAGGGAGGTTTGTGAGTTGCTTATTTCAGGTGAGGGAGCACCGAACGTAAGCTTGTGGAAGAATTGGATGCCGCTCAGGTAGCCCTTGATGGACCCGGCCTGGAGGCGCTTGACGCTGCTGAGATAAGAAATGAATGAGGAGATTGAGAAGGAAAAAGTCGGGGAAGGGTGTGTTATATGCGAGGTGGAAAGCTTTGAAGCATTTCCATGCTGTTATGTACGATTGGAGGGTTCTGGGAGAGACTGCTTGGAGGATGGTGTCCAGGGATGTGTCAAGGAGGGGTTTCAGGGGGTGGGTTATGGGAATATTGATTCTGAATAGTGAGGAACTGGGGTTGGAGATTGGCCCGCTTCTGGAGCCAGCGTCCTGAATTTCTGCCAATATCTGTGCTCTCATGTTGTGGGCCACTCCGAGGCCATGGCATTTGGTGGAACAGGCATTGGTGTTGCAGTGAAGAGGGAGTACGATGGTTTTGCTTGGAGGAGGGAGCTGAAGGGAGCTGGCAGCAGCGCTGAGTGTGGTGGCCAATGTGGCCAAGCGCTTGCTTGAGCTGGGAACCCCGGGATAGCGGCGGCGAGGGCGGGGGGCGGGGCTGTTTGTAACGGCCAGTGCGGCCGAGCGCTCACTTGAGCTGCGAGCCCAGAGCTGACAGTGGCGGGAGGTAGGGCTGTTTGTGGCCACCGTTGCAGCCGAACGCTCGCTTGAGCTGCGAGCCCAGAGCTGACGTTGGCGGGAGGCGGGGCTGGTTGTGGCGGCCATTGCGGCCGAGTGCTCGCTTGAGCTGCGGGCACGGGCGTTGCTGGAGGAGGACCCGCAGTGGAGGGCTGGGCTGCGGCCGGTATCGTGTGAGGTCTCACACGGAAGAAAGATGATTGTGTCTGCGCGGCCGGAGTTTTTTGTTTTCTCTTGAGTGTCCTCGGGGTTCGAGGAGGTTCGGGAGAGAGGTTAGTTGGTTACAAATTTTTGAAACAGTTCTGCTTTGTTTAACTTGCGTGAAGGCTGGACGTCGGATTTGGCCAGCGCTGATTTGAGACTCGCCATAGTCCACTTCTCAATGGGTGGAATTGATGGCCTGACCGAGCAGTAGGAAGAGGCCGGGGAGTCGGCTGGAGTTCTCGACGGAGGAGGCGAGGGCAAGCCGAGGCGCTGTTTGTGCTCTCTGCCTTTCTTTCAGAATTATCATTGGCTGATAAACGTTAAGATGCATTTATTTATGGTGAGAATAAGATGACGTCATTCACGTCTATCCCGTCGTGCAGCATTCAAATTTGTGGACATGAGTGTCTCCCATCGTAAATAACTTTGAAATAGTGAACATTGGTGACTAGCAGCTGAGATATGCAGACTTAGTGGGATGCAGCTTTCGTTTGACTTGCATCTATATACGAGCTGTAGAACTGAACAACACGGCTCTGAATAAGGAGTCAATTCCCCTTGATGGGATCAATTCCAAACGTTGGAATCGACTCTCAGTTCCCAATGCAGAGGAATCGATTCTTTTGAATCGATTCCCAGCCGTGTGAGAGACCTCGCACAGAAGACTTTGGCGTGGCCGGAAGTTTCTATTTCCTTTTGGTCACCTTTGGGGTTTGGGGAAGCTCGGGGGAGAGGTTAGTTAGTTGCAGATTTTTTGTACAAGTTAAATTATCAAACAATATGCTGAAACGAAATAAACAGAGCTTATAAATATATATACACACAACATTTACATATGCATATACATACATACACACATATATATTGTCACGGTTGAGAGATCACACAACAAGGTAGCTCAGTGCAATGGCACCGGAGGGTGGATTTATTTAATACTTGTAAATAAAGTGCAGGGGAAAAAGGTGCTCGGTGCGATCAGTTCTGGTGCTTTTGTGAAGTCCTCGTGTCCGTGAAGGGGGTGTCCAGGCGTGCGTGCTGCGGCCGTCGGTCACTCGCTGCCCTCTGCGTGACAAAAGAGAGAACGTTAGTACCAGAGCGATCTGCATGAGACGAGAGTCTGTCTGAATGAGAGCAGCGGCGGCGTCTTATGCTGCTGGTGGCGGACTTCAAAGTGGAAGTCCTGGAGCGCGAGGAACCAGCGGGTCACCCTGGCGTTGGTGTCCTTCGCCCGAGCCATCCACTGCAGGGGGGCATGGTCGGTCACCAGGGTGAACTTACGGCCGAGGAGGTAGTACCGCAGCTCCAGGACTGCCCACTTGATGGCCAGGGCATCCTTCTCGACGGCGGCGTAGTTATTTTCGGCCGAGGACAGCTTCCTGCTGATATAAATGATGGAATGCTCCTCACCTTCCTGGATCTGCGATAGCACGGTGCCGAGTCCGGTGTCGGAGGCATCCGTTTGCAGCAGGAAGGGGCAGCGTAAGTCCGGGGCGCGGAGCACTGGCGACGAGGTAAGGGCCGTCTTGAGTCCGGCGAACGCTTCTTCTGTGGCGGGCGTCCAGCGTATCTTCTCGGGCTGCCCCTTCCTGGTCAGGTCTGTCAGGGGGGCGGCTAGAGAGGAGAAGTTGGGGATAAAGCAGCGATAGTACCACGCCAACCCCAGAAAAGTTCATACCTGGGTCTTCGTCTGAGGCTGGGGAGCGGTGAGTATCGCCTCGACCTTCTTGTCTTGGGGCCGGATGAGGCCACGGCCGACTTGGAAGCCCAGGTACTTCGCTTCGGAGAGCGCTAGATGGCATTTGCGGGGGTTGGCGGTTAGTCCAGCCCGCCGGAGCTCCGAGAGCACCCTCCGCAGACGTTCCAGATGTTCATCCCATGCCTCGGAGTGCACGACAACGTCATCCAGGTATGCGGCGGCGTAGGCTTGGTGGGGCCTCAGGAGGATATCCATCATACGCTGGAAGGTGGCGGGCGCTCCGTGCAAGCCGAAGGGGAGGGTCCGGTACTGCCAGTGTCCACTGGGAGTGGAGAACGCCGTCTTCGGTTTTGCAGAGGGGGTAAGTGGAACTTGCCAGTATCCTTTGGTGAGGTCAAGGGTTGAAATGTACCGGGCCCTCCCCAGCCGGTCCAACAGCTCGTCCACTCGAGGCATGGGGTAGCTGTCGAACTCGGAGACTTCGTTCAGCCGGCGGAAGTCGTTGCAGAAGCGGAGGGTGCCATCCGGCTTGGGTACCATCACGATGGGGCTGGACCAAGGGCTGCGAGATGGTTCTATTACCCCCAACTTTAGCATCTGTTGAATCTCCTCTTCGATAGCCTGCCGGCGGGTCTCTGGGACTCGGTAGGGCCGTTGCCTGACGATCACTCCGGGGGGCGTCCTGATGTCATGTTGAATGACGTTAGTGTGCCCGGGTTGGGAGGAGAACACATCCTTGAACTGACTGACCAGGTGTTGCAGCTCGGTCTTCTGGGCAGCCGACAGATGGGGATTCATATCGACAACCACGGGATCGGTGAGACTGAGGGCGGCCACCTGCTCATTGGTCCCTTGCCATCTCTTGAGGAGGTTAATATGATAGAGTTGTTCCGCTCGCCTTCGTCCAGGCTGGCGCAATCGGTAAGTTACCGGTCCGACTTTCTCCACTACCATGTAGGGGCCTTGCCAGGACTCCAGGAATTTGCAGGCGGAGGTGGGGACCAGTACCATCACCCTGTCTCCCGGCTGGAATTCCCGTGGTTGGGCTGCCCGATTGTAGTGGCGTTGTTGGGCCTGCTGTGCCTTGCTGAGGTGTTCCCGGACTAATGGCATTACCCGGTCGATCCTCTCCCTCGTCTGCTTCACGTGTTCGATGACGGTGCGATGGGGTGCAGGCTGCTGCTCCCAGGCCTCCCGAGCGACATCCAACAGCCCCCGTGGCTGGCGGCCGAACAGGAGCTCGAAGGGGGTGAAACCAGTTGAGGCCTGAGGAACTTCACGGATCCCGAACAGGACATAGGGGATCATGAGGTCCCAGTCTCGTCTGTCCTCGGCGGCTACCCTCCGGAGCATCTGCTTGAGGGTCTGATTAAAACGCTCCACGAGCCCGTCGGTCTGCGGATGGTAAACAGTCGTCCTCAACTGTTTCACCCGCAGCAGCCTGCACAGGTCTGCCATTAGCCGGGACATGAACGGTGTACCCTGGTCAGTCAGTATCTCTGATGGGATACCCACCCGGCTGGCCAACAGAAACAGCTCCTGGGCGATGGCCTTCGCTGTTGCTTTCCGCAGGGGGACTGCTTCCGGATACCGGGTGGCGTAGTCGACGATGACGAGGATGTGTTCATGACCTCGGGCAGACTTAGGCAACGGCCCCACAAGATCCAGTCCGATCCGCTCGAAGGGCACCTCAATGATGGGTAACGGGATGAGCGGACTGGGGGGAGGAGTCCTGGGTGCGGTCCGCTGGCAGGTGGGACAGGCCTGGCAGAACCATTTCACTTCCGCGTCCAGTCCTGGCCAGTGAAATCGGTCCCGAATCCGTTGGGCGGTGTTAGCAGCTCCCAGGTGGCCAGCCATCGGGTGGGAGTGGGCGAGCTCTAACACGGCCTCCGTCTTGGTCCGTGGGACAACCAATAACTCCTTCTCCTCCCCCCTTCGCTGGGCAACGCAGTATAGCAGGCCCTTTCAATGAAGTGCAGGAGAGGATGGGGCCATGGGAGGACGTCTTTATCATCGACAGCGCGGACTTGTCCCCAGCAGTGTTTCAGCCGATCGTCCTCCCGTTGTTCCTTGGCAAATGAGCCCCCCTCGCTGGCCTGACGGAAGACATCATAGAAAAGGTTAGTATTTTGAGAGGGGGACTCACCATCTCTCCCGCTGTCCGAAGCGACGACGGTTCCCTTCCTGGCAGGCGGGCTGGGCGGCGGCGGCGAGCAGGCGGTCAAACCCTGGCCAATCCCGTCCGAGGAGCAATGAGACCGGCAGATTCTCCATGATTCCAGCCTCCACAGGCCAACTGCCATGAGCTGCAGCGATGTTGATACGTCGAGCTGGGACCTGTTGGGTATCTCCGTGCACACACGTAATGGGTAGTAGGCTCTTTTGGTTGCGGTGGGGAGGGCACAGCCGAGCTTGTATGAGGGTGACCGCACTGCCCGAATCCAGAAGCGCTCGCACGGGTTTTCCGTTCACGGTGACGTCCGCTTCTGGAGCCGCAGGTGGGACGCGCTGATGTAGGATGCAACCCGCCAGCCAGGTCCGAGGAGGTGTTGTGGGCTCGGTGGTGGGCATCGGCTCGTCCATCAGCGAGGGAACCGTCGGCCTGCCAACTGCGCGCGAGGTACCCTCCGGCGTGCGTCGCTCCTGGACCACCCTCCGGGGAAATGGCGGCGCTCTCTCTCCAGCCTCCCGGTGTTGGACTGCGTCCGCCAGCTCGATCGCCTCCACAAGGGACAGGACGGTGGTGGGATTCCTCATCCCGACAGCTTGGCGGAGGGCTCGGGGTAGGGCTCGCTGGAGGCGATTGACCACCACACGTTCCATTACCTGGGCTGCGGTGGGCTCTCCATCGAGCAGCCAATGTTGGGCTAAGCGGACGAGTTCGGCAGCCTGGGCTCGCGCTGGCACCCGGGCTTTATACTCCCACTCGAAGAACTGTTGGGCTCTGCAAATAGGAGATAGACCAAGTCGGGCGAGAATTTCCCTCTTCACCTCTCCATAATCATTAGCTGCTGCTGGGGACAGCGAGAAGAACGCCCGTTGAGCCTCGCCAGTGAGGAGGGGCGCCAGCGCTGAAGCCCAGTCGTCCGGTTCCCAACCCTCGCGGTGAGCTGTAGACTCGAACATTTGCAGGTAGGCTTCCACATCATCGTGCGCGGTCATCTTCGGCAATAGCCGTGCTGCTTGCATCCGTGGGTCAGGTAATGGAACGCGTGGGGCAGCTTGGGCTCGATGGGCGGCGAGTTCCTCTTCAGTCCTGCCCTGCCGAGTAGAGAGAGAGCGCACTGACCGGTTCTGAAAAAAGTGAACAGAAAAAAAAACAACTCTTAATGCGGGTGAATGCAAACACTTGTGTGTGATCTCTCATGCAGTTGCCCGCATTCTCCACCAGGTGTCACGGTTAAGAGATCACACAACAATGTAGCTCAGTGCAATGGCCCCGGAGGGTGGATTTATTTAATACTTGTAAATAAAGTGCAGGGGAAAAAGGTGCTCGGTGCGATCAGTTCTGGTGCTTTTGTGAAGTCCTCGTGTCCGTGAAGGGGGTGTCCAGGCGTGCGTGCTGCGGCCGTCGGTCACTCGCTGCCCTCTGCGTGACAAAAGAGAGAACGTTAGTACCAGAGCGATCTGCATGAGACGAGAGTCTGTCTGAATGAGAGCAGCGGCGGCGTCTTATGCTGCTGGCTGATGAGCGGCAGCTGGGACCGATCGGCCGCTGATGAGAGCGTGCAGGTGTGGATTGTCCGTTGCCAGGGCGACGCTGATGAGCCCAGAGACACTCGTCACAATATATATATATATATATATATATTAGGGCTGTCAAAATTACCGCGTTAATAACTCGTTAAAGCAAATTCATTTTAACGGCACTAATTTTATTAACGCGCGATTAACGCAGCACGCATTTTCTGTTTGACCCACTACCTAGCCCATAGTTAAAGAAATGGATGCACAATGTTGCCAACCTAGCGAAAAGTGTCTAGCAACAATACATAAACACATAATTGGACAAACCTAATATTATTTCTGAGGCTCTCCGGTTTTGCCGAATGAGCGCGAGGTCTCCCAATGAGCGCACACCTCCCTCTCTTTATATCTGCGTCTGCTCTGTTCAGCGAGCGGCAGAGGAGCAACGCTTTCAGTTAAACCAGATATTATGTTGCTTCCAGTGCTTGAAGTGGGCCGGTACGCAGGCACGTCTGTATTTTATCCTTTTGTGTACTTGCGTACCGGCACTTCTGCCATATTTAATGAATGCAAGCGGAGTCGGTCTACTTTAGGATTGGTGCTGTGGGGTTGATGCGTAAAGCCACATAGGAGTATGCAAGCGAAAACGGCGTATTAAATGCACGTCAAACACATGCATAATTGCATATCATTTGTACGCCAAAGTTAATTTCAGCTTATTAATAGCACGCCAAATAGAAACATAAAATCGTGCTAGTGTGCATTTTCATGAGACCAGGCTCTCAAATCAGTACATTATAACGAAAACAATACCTTAAAAGAATAAAAGAAGCAGTTTTTTTCGATCACATAACTTTAAACTCCTAAAAAGTCAAAGGATTGTGAAGGCATTCAAACAGTAAGTTAAAAACAACGATGATAATGCAGAGAATAATGACTTATGTCCAGATGCCTGTAAATTATTCTTTTCAGCGACTGAATCATGATCATAATTCAGGATTTCTTTCAGTCATTATTTCATATTACTTTGGTTGTCTGAAATCAGAAACACTAAAATATAACAATGGAAACAGTTTTGTTGAGAACTTGGCTGCATCACATGACAGTATGTGGGCACCGAGAGGCAAACAAATGTAATAATAAATGTAGATTTTGCATGTTCAGAAGAAGTGAGCTGCCCTGTCCGGCAAATAATGTAAACAGGCTTGTGTAAGTAAATTGCTCTGTGCAAAGAAAGAGAAGTAATGGGAACCTGGTATTTCTATGTTCTTTTTTCTCCATGTGTCGAATAGACATGAACAAGTTATTTGAAAAACATCTATGACCTTTGAAACATGTCTAGTCTTCATGCTCTATGTCGAATATGGTTTCACTAATAACAAACACATATTTGCTTAAAGCATCCATATTTGTCCATGCCAATGTTGATTAGAGTATTAAAAACTTTAAAAAGTATTAATTTAAGGTACATTTAGAACAGATAAAAATGTGCGATTAATCGCGAGTTAACTCATGACAACCATGCGATTAATCGCGATTAAAAAAAATAATCGATTGACAGCCCTAATATATATATATATATATATATATATATATATATATATATATATATACGCACATACATATATATTTAAACAACAACAACGATAGCCTATAAGAGCTTGTGGATTGGCTGTCAATCAGGTGCGATCTAGGCCGCTGATTTGTGCTCTCTGCCTTTCTTTCAGAATTATCATTGGCTGATAATCGTTAAGATGCATTTATTTATGGTGAGAATAAGATGACGTCATTCATGTCTATCCCATCGTGCAGCGTTCAAATTTGTGGACATGAGTGTCTCCCATCGTAAATAACTTTGAAATAGTCAACATTGGTGACTAGCAGCTGAGATATGCAGACTTAGTGGGATGCAGCTTTCGTTTGACTTGCATCTATATACGAGCTGTTGAACTGAACAACACGGCTCTGAATAAGGAGTCAATTCCCCTTGATGGGATCGATTCCAAACGTTGGAATCAACTCTCAGTTCCCAATGCAAAGGAATCGATTCTTTTGAATCGATTCCCAGCCGTGTGAGAGACCTCGCACAGAAGACTTTGGCGTGGCCGGAAGTTTCTATTTCCTTTTGGTCACCTTTGGGGTTTGGGGAAGCTCGGGGGAGAGGTTAGTTAGTTGCAGATTTTTTGTACAAGTTAAATTTTTCTGCTTTGATTGACTTGTGCGAAGACTGGACAGCCAGCGCTAGTTTCATACTCGCCGTAGTCCATTTCTCTATGGGCGGAATTGATTGCTTGGCCGAGCGGTGGCCGCGAGATGATGCCTGGGGCTCGATTGGAGTGATGTGCGGGGAAGGTCCTGGGGCAAGCCGGTGGAGAGTCAGAATCGTCTTCTCACGTGGAAGTTTGTCTTTGCGAAGTAGAAGCGGACGAACAAACCAGATACTGATGAACCGTCGGGTGAATAGAGGTGAGTCGGCTGTATTTGTACTTATGGCTTTGATTGGCTTGAGTGGGTTCCTCTTGTGATGTTTACGCTAAGTATCTGACACGCTCCTCCCGAACTTTGTTAGTGAAACATCATAAGGCGTGCTTTAGCCTCCACTCTCTGCAAAAACGATTGGATAAGCGCCTAATAGCGCACATTTATCTAGGTTTAATGTTTAAACTAACATTGTTTTATACTTAAACTGTTTTATATCTATAGATTTTGTTTTAGGCAAGTCGTTATGATTTGAGATGGCAAATTGATCAAACAGACTATGATCACAACAAAAAAATGCTCCAAACAGGGTTTTTTTTTTTTTTTTTTTTACTTAATTAAAAAAACTAAACAAAATATAATCACTTTGCCATTACATACAAAACTGAACTATTTTGATAGCTGAAACAGTAGTTTAAGCTGTTTTGGGAGAAGGGGTAAAAAAGACTGAAACAGGCCCAAACCATGATAAAACCACCACAATGACTAATGAACGTCAACATTAGCCAATGTGAGAAAGGCCTTTAGTTGCTTAGAAGTTATCTTTGCAACCTCGCAAACTATTACACGCCTTGCTTTTGGAGTGATCTTTGTTGGTCAACCACTGTTGAGACCATATGCACAATTACTTCCTGGTTTAATATAAGATAGCTCAGTCAATTCCAGTCAGCTGTAAAAATCAGGTGAGTGCTTATAATCTCAGTTTGTTACCTTTATAAAAGACACCTGTCCACAGAAGCAATCAATCAATCAGATTCCAAACTCTCCGCCATGGCCAAGACCAAAGAGCTGTCCAAGGATGTCAGGGACAAGATTGTAGACCTGCACAAGGCTGGAATGGGCTACAAGACCATCACCAAGCAGCTTGTTGATAAGATGACAATAGTTGGTGTGATTATTCGCAAATAAAAGAACCACAAAATAACTGTTAATCTCCCTCGGTCTGGGGCTCCATGCAATTTCTCACCTTGTGGAGTTTCAATGATCATGAGAACAGTGCGGAATCAGCCCAGAACTGCACAGGAGGATCTTGTCAATGATCTCAAAGCAGCTGGGACCACAGTCACCAAGAAAACAATTGGTAACACACTACGCCGTGAAGGACTGAAAATCTGCAGCACCCGCAAGATCCCCCTGCTCAAGAAAGCACATGTACAGGCCCGTCTGAAGTTTGCCAATGAACATCTAAATGATTCAGAGGAGAACTGGGTGAATGTGTAGTGGTCAAATGAGACCAAAATCGAGCTCTTTGGCATCAACTTAACTCGCCACGTTTGGAGGAGAAGGAATGATGTCTATGACCCCAAGAACACCATCTCCACTGTCAAACATGGAGGTGGAAACATTATGCTTAGGGGATGTTTTTCTGCTAAGGGGACAGGACAACTGCATCAAAAGGACGATGGACGGGGCCATGTAGCGTCAAATCTTGGGTAAGAACCTCCTTCCCTCATTGAAAATGGGTTGTGGATGGGCATTCAAGCAAGACAATGACCCAAAACACATGGCCAAGGCAACAAAGGACAAAGGTCAGCCTCGAAACCTTGATTTGGAGAGGATCTGCAAAGAGGAGTGGGACCAAATCCCTTCTGAGATGTGTGCAAACTTGGTGGCCAACTTGAAATGTGTTTTTCTGGATTTTTGTTTGTTGTTGTTGTTGTTGTTGTTGTTGTTGTTATTCTGTTTCTTACTGTTAAAATAAACCTACCAGTAAAATTATAGACTGATAATTTCTTTGTCAGTGGGCAAACGTACAAAATCAGCAAAGGATCAAACAATTATTTTTCCCACTGTAAGTTAGAATACCATTATGATGTTGTTTAAGAGTGATGTCCTTACCTAGCTAGCATTAGTCTAAAAAGTTATGATAGTGTTTAGTTGACAGCATTTTTAAAGGTACATTACGTCTCTAAATACTCTCATGTGATTACCAGGCTCGGCATATGAAATTACATGTTGTTAAATGACATGAATGTGTATGTTAATGCCGCTATCATTATTTACGGTGTTGCAATTATTTTGTTTCTCAGTTTCTGACAAGAATGAGGCAGAAGAGGTTTTTGTGTGGGTCTCAAGAGTCTCTATTATATACAGTCAACATTTGAAGTGGATCAAAAAAATTCATCAAAGTTGTCCTAAGACAAGAACTGGTATTGTTTTGGTTTAAGGACAACTTTGATGAAAGGTTCTGATCCACTTCAAATGTTGACTACTATATACTTCAACATCAAATGAGCTTCACCAGAAGTTTACGAGCTGGTTTATCTTTATGCGGAAATTCTAAAGAACATGATCAATTGGTGGAGTCCAAACTATTTAGAGATAGTTGTGTAACCTTTTCTAGCCTATTATGCAACAACATTTTTCTTAGTTCCTCTGTGATCTCCTTTGTTTGTGCCATGATACATTTCCACAAATATGATAAGCTTTGATATCTCCCTGTTTTCTAAATAAAACAGGGCAGGCAATGACACCAGATAGTCATCCCACTAAATGAAAACACCTCTAAACAGATTGACTATTTAATTAATCAACATCTAATCCTAGAGATTCACATACTTGCGCCACTCACAGATATGTAATACTGGATAATTTTCTTGATGAGGTCAATGTGAAGAGCATCGCTGAGGATCAGCTCCCTCAGTCACCCCAGTACAAGAAGTTGTTGGAGGTGGTTACTCATGCGGTTTAGCAGAACTGTATAGTAAAATTATTTACCTCAGAGAAATTATTTAGACAACATTAGAGATAAAATAACAAACTGGGGAAAAAAAATATGAATATGCTTTAATACGAGCTTCATATTTCCATTTTTAAACCCTCTGGCTATTTGTCTGTTGAAAGTGAATTACTGTAAATACATTTTTACAAACCAAAAGATGTGTCGAAATTATATTTTATTGTTGTTTTATTATTTTCCCCAAATATCGTACGTGTTGATTTTTATAACCATTATTCATAATTGTTTTATTCATATATATTTAAATTACTTCTGACAAGAGATGATTACATAAAAGCCAGCTTATAATGACATAACAGCTTTGAATTAAATACATTTAAATGTTTAAATATGTTCTCAAAATTAGAAGTAAGTAAACTAACAATAATGTACCGTGCTGGTTTGTGGGCAGTTTATGCAGTAACATAGTCAGTTGTTCAGCTTCAAGTCAGTAGAAACGTGGGCCAGTTTGCAGATCCCCTGGCTAAACCACGGCACAATTTCTGTAGAAAATCTGGAGCAATGGCTTGTTTCCCACAACATTACTTTCTCTGAAGTAGAACTTTTGTATAAATCAGCACTTTTCCTGTTGAATGTGACACATATGAAGGCCTGCACTTGTTGTGCCTCACTGAAAATCAAACGGCATGCAGACTACAGATCTGATGATTTACTTACTCCAAAATGTGTATTTTTTCCTAGATGTTTTTCCAAGACTCCCCTACAGATTCAACTGATTTAATAATGGTGTATTTTTATTTCAAAAATAAACATTGTTTCCTAACAATATACTGTATCACAAATACTGAACAGCAATACATCTGCTTGCATGTCTTCCAAACCAAACTATTAAAGTCCTAACATTTAACAATGATGTAGAATATAAAAAATGAATAAAATATATGTAAGGAATAATTGGCAATGGGCCACTGAATTATTAGAAAATAATGCACACCCGAAGTGGTGATATGTGCATTATTTCCTATTAATTCAATGGACCAGAGTCAATTATTCCACTTACAATATGCTTACCACATCAAATATTATTCAAATGATGTATTTAAAGACATTCGTCAGGTTTTTAAAATGCTTGTGTGTACACGAGAGAAAGAGAGAAAAAGAGAGAGATTAAGCGTTATGTGCATCTCTCAACAGTGTTCAGCAGCAGAGTCTCCACTAGCAAAGGTAAGTTCATCTTCAAGAGCAGCACAGTTATTTTCTCTCTTGTGAGGAAATGTCATGTAGCTTTTAAGTTGCTAAACTATTTTACTGATAAAATGGTCAGAGCAACGCTGACAACACGTTTCCATATGTGTGTTCGTTTGTAGTAAGAGAAAGAGCTGGAGAAAAAAACTGTGTAATTTTGTGGCAAAATCCTGGAAATAATTGGTCGTTTTTATCTTTTTGTTTATTATATTTATTTATGAGTGTAGTTGTTGCTTTTTGTTCTGTTGCTGTTGTAAGCTCTAAGGACCTTTGAAATAACAGAAATTGTTTGATAAAGCGATAATGCAGTCAAGACCTGCCTGAAACTACTTGAGTGTTTTCCTGAAAATGATTGCACACCTTAGAAAGTTTGTCACCCAATCAGATTCAAACATTCAACCGCCCTTGATAAAACACAGTGGTCCAAAGTACTTTTTTCGGATGAAAGCAAATTTTGCATGTCATTCAGAAATCAAGGTGCCAGAGTCTGGAGGAAGACTGGGGAGAGGGAAATGCCAAAATGCCTGAAGTCCAGTGTCAGTACCCACAGTCAGTGATGGTCTGGGGTGCCATGTCAGCTGCTGGTGTTGGTCCACTGTGTTTTATCAAGGGCAGGGTCAATGCAGCTAGCTATCAGGAGATTTTGGAGCACTTCATGCTTCCATCTGCTGAAAAGCTTTATGGAGATGAAGATTTCATTTTTCAGCACGACCTGGCACCTGCTCACAGTGCCAAAACCACTGGTAAATGGTTTACTGACCATGGTATTACTGTGCTCAATTGGCCTGCCAACTCTCCTGACCTGAACCCCATAGAGAATCTGTGGGATATTGTGAAGAGAAAGTTGAGAGACGCAAGACCCAACACTCTGGATGAGCTTAAGGCCGCTATCGAAGCATCCTGGGCCTCCATAACACCTCAGCAGTGCCACAGGCTGATTGCCTCCATGGCCGCCGCATTGAAGCAGTCATTTCTGCAAAAGGATTCCCGACCAAGTATTGAGTGCATAACTGAACATAATTATTTGAAGGTTGACTTTTTTTGTATTAAAAAAACTTTTCTTTTATTGGTCGGATGAAATATGCTAATTTTTTGAGATAGGAATTTTGGGTTTTCATGAGCTGTATGCCAAAATCATCAATATTAAAACAATAAAAGGCTAGAACTACTTTCAAATGTGTGTAATTAATCTAAAATATATGAAAGTCTAATGTTTATCAGTACATTACAGAAAATAATGAACTTTATCACAATATGCTATTTTTTTGAAAAGGACCTGTAATGAGTATTATTAAAGGGATAAATCACCCCAAAATAAAGATTATGTCGTCTACTTACCTTCTTCACTTAAAAGTTGTGGCTTCAGACTGCGACTATACAGTAATCACAAATACAAAAAAATAAAAAATAAAAATGACACAATGCGTTTAAAATGTAGTCTCATAAGGCAATGTTGCTTAATTATAATTTTACAGAGCGCATAAGTGTTTCTTCCAGGCAAATACAAAGCAAGCCATGATGTTTGATTTGCAAAAACAAAACAAAAAAAGACTCTTATTAATCAGTTTGGAAATGAATATCAATATTATACTATAAATCACAATATTATACTACATGTATGTTTTGATTTCCACTAAAGGTGTAGCATGAATTGCCATTTTGAGTGAATTATAATCAAATTACAGATTACTAATTCCAGCCACAGATGATTCATTAAAAATGCCTTTAATGGAAACCGTTTTGAAAAGAAGTCCAATATTGTCTGTGTGCACCACTGATGCACCACAAGCAAGTTTATAAAGATAAACTGTCAAAAATGTGCTGGGACTACCTTAGCTCTTTGCTCTGTAGGGCCTGGGACATCAGGCTGAATTCTCATCTGAACAATTAGACTGAGCGAGGTGCTGAAATGGGTATCGCAATGGCAGAATGTAATGTGATGAGCTAGCTCTTATCACAGCTCAAAAACTTTAAAGAAAAGAGGAAACTCATTTCAAACAGCCATAATTAAATGACACAGTTGACTTGATAGTCCTTGGACCATCTGAAATTTAAATTACATAAATTAATGGGGAAAAAAATCTCTCTTTATTGGCATACTGAAGTTGGGTGCCTTTTGTGATGGTAATGGCTGGCTCTTCTGAAGATTTTTTTTTTTCCTTAGGGCATAGTCTTGGAAATGAGAGAGATAATCTTGAGAGAGAGAATGATATTTTTGAAATACGATATTCATATATGCTCGCTTCAGGAAAAACGTTGATCAGCACAGTTTTGGGGCTGCTCAAAGAGCAAAACTTCCAGTTTAATACAGATTCAGAACATATAGTACAAGTTCGGTCTCTACAAAACAGATTTGTAAAAATATTTAACCATAATTTTCCTGCTGATTGCAGTGCATAACACAATTCTATTAGGCTTTACAAAGTTGCATTAGGTATAGGTATACTATACAGTAGCTCTAAGATTAGAGATTTACAAACATATTTAGTTGTATTATATATAAGCCTGATGTGAAATTATTTAAAAATAGCACTCACCTATCCTGTCTTCCTGGAATTCTATTTTTAATTCTCTTAAAGCCTACCACTCAAACAGTAAGCAAATACTGTATGTTACATCACCATTGCCCTCCACCAGATTCTTTATTTAGCCTGGTATGTGAAACAGTGCTGCCCTAAATGAAACTTGTTGCTTTCTGCCTAAATTATGGCTCATGTTTTCCAGTCCTTTGCCATTGCTGATGTTCTCTTCAGATTCTGAGTGAATAGTACTTCTGTCATTCTGCTATGGTATCACAGGCATTATTGAAAGCAAAGCAATGAGGTCTGTGCTTATTGAAAACTATAGGAACTTGAAATAAGGAACTTTATATCAACTTCACTTCGAATATGTCATAGGTGAAATGGAAATCTTACAAATAACAGACATTTGCTTTATGCTAATTTAATTTTAAGGTTGAAATAAAGCTTTAAAATGTTTAATTTCCTTTATATTTTTTAACCTTTTTAGAGCCCTTTAAATATGCTGGTGTGTAGTGTGCATACATTCCCATATACATCCGCTATGTTGGCATGTTTTTAAAAAGATGACATCTGAAAGTTGTGGGTTGATAGTAAGTTTGTGTGTAAATGTATGTTTTTGGCCAGCTTTTTTATATTTAATGTCATTACTAGCAAAATGATATGTTATTTATTTACATATTTTAAGCTAAATAAATTGAACACTTGAGCTTCAAGAAAAGTCACAAATTTCACAGCACAAACTAATTTCTAATCAGCATAATCTGATCAGTTGAGGATGTGCTCTTCATGTTGGTATACTGAGAATTAAAGTGGATTTGACTGCATGGAAATTATGTCATGAAAGGTTGAGATAGACCTGGCATTTTCTGAATTTTTAGCTTTGTTGTTTGTAAAATGCTTAGCTTGGAGATCAGACCTTAAACACAAGCAGTGTGTCACAATTTAGGCGGGTGGAGGAGTGGAGATGGAGGAGGAGAACCGGAGTAAATGAATATTATGAAGTTTATTAAATAAAACACTGAATATAATTACAAACAAACAAAAACCAGGAGCATTAAACAAGAACTTGTAACATCAACAACAGACAGCAGGGAGTGATTAGACACAGACTTAAATACACAGAAACGGGGGCGTGGTAACAAACGAGATAACAAGATGACGAGGGGGAAATACAAATATGGGGACTAAACCATAAGGACTAGAAACAGAGGGGGGAAAACACTGGGAAAACAGAACAGAAACAGACTAAAACCTGACACAGTGATAGATTATTCATCACTCCCTACATGATATGGTTTGTATTTGCATCCCATTCAGATTCTTTCAAAGGCGCTACACTACAGACTAATTGAAAATGTCTGTTCTTTGTTTTTGTAGCATTCTGACTTCTCATTCTACACAAAGTGAAGTCAGAAGCACTTTAAATTATGTCCTTTCATATCATGCTCATTATTTTGGTTTATTTGAAACTGAAGCAAAATTTGGGGGAGAAATGTTTTTGTAAGCTCTTTGGTTACCCTTGTGTTGACAGACACGTTATATAATGTAATATATCTATGTAATGTAATAAATCAATATGTTCATGGAACATTGTTTGGCATACAAGGAATTTGCTTCTTGAGTGAAAAACATGCATATAAGGAGAAATCCAGCATGTGCATGACAATCTATATATGCAGATTTTATATAGAGACATAAATGATTAAAATATCTGGAATTTTTTAGACCACAATCAATGGTCTGATCATCTTCTACATTTACAGATAAACACAATCTGACTAAATAAAAAACGGTAACACTTTATTTTAAGGGTCCAGAATAATGCATTAGTTAAGCATTAATTAACTGTTAATTTGTTCACAGTTAAGCATTAGTTGAGCACAAACACACTAGTAATTAATGATTAATTTAACATTTTAAGGTTCCCAAATGATGTATTAGTAAAGTATTTATAAACTAGTAAATCACGATTATCTTGTTCACAATTATGCAACAGATAAGCATGAACACATACATAAATAATGATTAACTGAAAATATAGTAAGGGCATATTAGCCATTATTTACAAATTATTAAACGTTTAAAAACACATAAATAAGCAAAAATAACAAAAAATAAGATAGTAAAAAATAAATAATTAAATGTACAGTAAATATATGTTAGCCATTATTTACAAATTAATAAGCCATTATTATTTTAATATTTTTTGTAGTGATGTAAATATATTTCTGTGATTTACCATCTATTAAGTTAACCAAATAATAAACTAGTAATTACTGCTGGTTTGCAATTATATATGGCTAAAATAGTGTAATTGTCACGATCAGGCTGGGTTGTGGAGTGGAGAATGATGAGGAGAACTGGAGTAAATGAAAACGTAAATAGTTTATTAAATAAAACACTGTAACTAATATAAACAAACAAAAACCGGGAGTATAAGATGAGCACATGTAAACAAGCAAACAGAGGTAACAGAATCATTGACGGACAAATGGGGAGTGCACACACAGACTCTTAAATACACTGAAACAGGGGTGTGGTCACTAACAAGATAACAAGGGGGAAATACAAATATGGGCAAGACTGAACTAACTAAACATAACCAAAAGGGGGAGACAAGGACTAAACCATATAAGCTAGAAACATAGGGGAAAAGACACCAGGAAAACATGACAGAACACAGAGGACACAGAGGACATGGGAATACTGAGGTGGTCTCCAGGGCGGATCAGGGATCTCAGGTGGCCATGGCGGGTCGGGAAGCTCAGGGAGCCATGGCCGGGTAAACTGTCCAGACGGCCATGGTGAATCTGGCGGCTCAGGCAGCCATGGCCGGGACAATAGTTCAGGAGGCCATGGTGGATCTGGTGGTTTAGGCAGCCATGGCCGGGACAACAGTTCAGGAGGCCATGGCGGATCTGGTGGTTCAGGAAACCACGGCCGGGTAAACAGTCCAGGTGGCCATGGCCGGGTAAACAGTCCAGGTGGCCATGGCCGGGTAAACAGTCCAGGTGGCCATGGCCGATCAGGGGAGTAGCCCCCCCCCCCCCAAATTTTCTTGGGGGAACCTAGGGTATAGTCCACACAGGAGAGCACGGAAGGGCGCGCAGGAGAGAGCTCCGGCTCAGGAGGGCGCGCTGGAGACAGCTCCGGCTCTGGAGGGCGCGCTGGAGACAGCTCCGGCTCTGGAGGGCGCGCTGGAGACAGCTCCGGCTCTGGAGGGCGCTCTTGAGGAGCGGGCTCTGGACGGTGCTCTTGAGGAGCGGGCTCTGGAGGACTGGACGACCCCAGCGGAGACTCTGGTAGAGCAGGCTCTGGGCGAGCGGTCACTGAAGGACGCTCTGGCGGTGCAGTCACTGGAGGGCGCTCTGGCGGCACAGTCACTGGAGGGCTGGGCGGAACCAGCGAAGACTCTGGGAGACTGGGCGGAACCAGAGGAGACTCAGGAAGGCTGGGCGGAACCAGCGAAGACTCTGACTTGGCGGTAGCCATCTTGGGTGCAGACTCAGGCTTGGTGGCCATCTTGGCCGGGATTTCAGGTTGGGTGGTCATTTTGGCAGAGGGTTCTGGAACGGCGTTCATCTTGGCCGTGAACTCAGTAACGGCGGCCATCTTGACCGGGAACTCAGCAACGGCGGCCATCTTGGTCGGGAACTCTGGAACGGCAGCCATCTTGACCGGGAACTCAGGTTTGGCGGCCATCTTGACCGAGGGTTCAGGAACGACGGCCATCTTGACCGGGAACTCAGCAACGGCGGCCATCTTGACCGGGAACTCTGGAACGGCGGCCATCTTGACCGGGAACTCAGGTTTGGCGGCCATCTTGGCCGGGAACTCTGGAACGGCGGCCATCTTGGCCGGGGATTCAGGCTTGGTGGCCATCTTGGCCGAGGACTCAGGAACGGCGGCCATCTTGCGGGCAGACTCCTGTGTGGCAGCCATTTTGCGTGCAGACTCATGTGTGGCAGCCATCTTGCGTGCAGACTCATGCGTGGCAGCCATCTTGCGTGCCGACTCCTGCGTGGCAGCCATCTTGCGTGCAGATTCCGGCATGGCAGCCATCTTGTGAGCTGGCGTGGCAGCCGGCAGATTAGAGCGCTGGGCGGAGGCCGGTAGATGAGAGCGCGGGGAGGAGGCCGGCCGCATCGGGCTGAGGACAGCAGCGGAGCTTTGGAGGACGACTGGGGATAGGAGACTGGGCTGGCGGTCCGATCCGTTGGAGCGGTATGTGGAGGTTCTCGGCTTATGGCAGGCTGGCGCGATGTGCTGTGTCTGTGAGGGGACCGGAAGATGAGACCGACCAGAATTTGGAAATTCTTCGACTTCAAAATCAGATCTATTCAAATAGAGAATCAGGTTTATTAGCTTGATCAAGGGGAAATTACAAGAGGGAAGATCGCAGCGAATGGTCTCATCATCCAGCCCCAAAACAAACACAGCACCAAGAGCAGCCTCGTGCCAGCCAACCTGATGGGAGAGCTCGATGAAATCCTCCACATATCGTTCCAACACACGGCCACCTTGCCGCAGTCTCCTCAAAGCTGCCTCAGCCCGACTCATCTTCTGTTTTGGTCCGTCAATCTGTCACGATCAGGCTGGGTTGTGGAGTGGAGAATGATGAGGAGAACCGGAGTAAATGAAAACGTAAATAGTTTATTAAATAAAACACTGTAACTAATACAAACAAACAAAAACCGGGAGTATAAGATGAGCACATGTAAACAAGCAAACAGAGGTAACAGAATCATTGACGGACAAATGGGGAGTGCACACACAGACTCTTAAATACACTGAAACGAGGGCGTGGTCACTAACAAGATAACAAGATAACAAGGGGGAAATACAAATATGGGCAAGACTGAACTAACTAAACATAACCAAAAGGGGGAGACAAGGACTAAACCATATAAGCTAGAAACATAGGGGAAAAGACACTAGGAAAACATGACAGAACACAGACATGATACTGACAGTAATAAGGACTATTTGATGCATCAGGTTCTAAAGTGAAAGTTATATCCACATTAATTATGGCACTTAAGTGATATTTAAGTTTATTCACCAGAATAAGCCAATAATTATGGCTAACCTGCCATTAATACAGTACTAATAAAGCCGATTTGACCCCCTATTCTGAAGTGAAAGTTATATCCACATTACTTATGGCACTTATTGAGTGATATTCAAGTTTATTTACCAGAATAAGCCAATAATTATGGCTAACCTGCCATTAATACATTACTAATAAAGCCGATTTGACCCCCTATTCTGAAGTGAAAGTTATATCCACATTAATTATGGCACTTATTGAGTGATATTCAAGTTTATTTACCAGAATAAGCCAATAATTAAGGCTAACCTGACATTAATACAGTACTAATAAAGCCGATTTGACCCCCTATTCTTAAGTGAAAGTTATATCCACATTAATTATGGCAATTATTGAGTGATATTCAAGTTTATTTACCAGAATAAGCCAATAATTAAGGCTAACCTGACATTAATACAGTACTAATAAAGCCGATTTGACCCCCTATTCTGAAGTGAAAGTTATATTCACATTAATTATGGCACTTATTGAGTGATATTCAAGTTTATTTACCAGAATAAGCCAATAATAATACTGACGTATTTACAGCATCCACACGCACAAATACATATGTATTTTTAGCATTTTAACGTACAAGACATACGTTTTGACATCACCTAAAAACAAATCCTTATGAATACTGAAATTGCGGCATTTATTTCATTATTATTGTTGTTATTAATTGTCATACCAATTGCCTTGTTTTCATTTGCATTATAAAATAGTTGAATCATTTACTTTATATGAAATTATAACATTTCATAGTGTTCTGTGTGATTTCTGCTGCCAGCTCGTTTCCAAGAATAGGTCTACATAATGTTAAGCAAGCCTACACTTTATACTCAAATACATTTCTGCAATCGTTTAAGCATTCGTGTAATATTAACTTCGTTTGCCTGTGACTAACAACAGAACCATAAAATACACTGAACACGCATCATAATTACAAAATGAAAAGATTTTATTTTTGCGCTAATCCAGATCTTCAGAATCCATACGACTGCGAGGAACAGACCCAAATTAAAACCTTTATATGGCGATCTTCATCTCCATCCCGAGCAGCGAGTCCAGCAATAAACCCGTGCTGAAGTGATTTTTTCAAATTCAAATATTGCCGCATTAAGAAACGACAGGTTTTACGGCAGGAAAATCGAACGCTCATTGGTTCTCGCCTGCCTTCATCACAGATTACGACATGACGTGTTTCTGGTGAGATGAATGATGCGCGGGCGCAATCACGGAGTGGATCAAGACAATAATATGGATATTATTTTCAGCGATTATCAATTTAAAATATGGCCAGCACCTCAAACAAACCTACTGCATTCTGCCAGAGAGGACTGCGGCTGCAAATGCATCGTCATTTGGATTACTTTTTGGTACGGCTGTTGATATTTTTACAATAAATCGATGATTGTGATTGCACTTTTAAGTCTGTCATGTTTTGTTTTCTTTATTACTGTACAGAGAGAGTTATGGTTAACGTTAGGTTTAGAGGTAGGAGTGGAATTATAAAAAAATATGTTTAATGCAAATTCTTACTGAAATGGCATTCCCTTCCGGAGGGAACTCTACGCTGCGTCCTGGTGGACACTATGGGAACTGCCTTCAGCATGACCGGTTCTGAAACAAGCTATAGAACAACGACAGTGAACTTGACACTGGCCGGCGCCAGCCTGTGACGTCATCAACGGGCGCCTGCTAGTATAAAAGCAGGTGCCTGAGAGCACAACACCATCTTTTTGTCTTCAGAGTCCTCCGTTCTAGCGAGTGAGTACAGCGATGCCTAGAGGAAAACTGTTTAGGAAGTGTGCGGATCCGTGTCAGAGAAATCTGACACCTGATGACGCACACGACCTCTGTGTGATGTGTTTAGGTGAAGAGCACGCGCGCTCCGTTCTAGAAGGAACGGAGTGCGTTCACTGTGAGAGTTTCACTATGAAGAAACTCCGTTCTCGTTTGTCCCTTTTCTCGAGGGAATTGGGACATCCATCCGCCCCACGCGGCTCTGGTCCCGCGGCAGCCGAGGCTGCCCGGCAGCTGAGATCGTGGGGATCACAGGTGGAGCTGGCTGACGAGTTTGAGAGAGGGATTAATCTCTCGCGCCCGTCAGCCAGAGACGAGGACGCGCTGCTAGCGGAAGATGTGTTGTCTCTCACATCTTCCGATCCTGCAGCGAGTGCTCTTTTGGCTTCAAGCCAGGGCGAGCAGGAGGCTGAAATGGAACAAGATTAGCTCTCTGAGTCCATGCAGCCTCCCTGCCCCGCATATGAAGAGTTGATGTCTGTTATGGACCGCGCGGCTACCCGTTTAGACCTTCAGTGGAAGCCCGCCAGGGAAGAGGCCGCCCTGGGTAGACTGGACTATCTCCTATCTAGACTGGACTATCTCCTATCTAGAAATATGGCACATAGTCTTAGCGTTTGCACTTGACTAACTGGGGCCCAGGTCAGGAAGCAGACAGACTGGCTAAACCGCCCGTCTGCTAGCCGCCTCACGTCACAGAAATCAGTTAATTCTCAGCACATAGAGACCCTTTCACCTAGATTTCACACTATAGAGACTGTGTCTGTTCCCCGAGCAAGAAAATACAAAAAACGCCTGAATCAAATCAAGACTAACAATTTAATTGATGTTCAACAAATAAAAAATATATATAATACAGAGAAACAATTGATAAAGCTTGGCTTATTGAATATCAGGTCCCTTTCTACGAAAGCACTTTTTGTAAATGATATGATCACTGATCATAAGCTAGATGTGCTCTGTTTGACAGAAACCTGGCTAAAACCAGACGATTACATTATTTTAAACGAGTCCACCCCCCAAGATTACTGTTATAAACATGAACCGCGTCTAAAAGGTAAAGGGGGAGGTGTTTCTACTATTTATAGCAATATTCTCAATGTCTCTCAGAGAAAGGGCTTCAAATATAACTCGTTTGAAGTAATGGTACTTCATATAGCATTATCCAGAGAAACAAGTGCTAATGATAAATCCGCCGTGACGTTTGTACTAGCAACAGTTTACAGGCCTCCAGGGCACCATACAGACTTTATTAAAGAATTTGCTGATTTTCTATCCGAGTTAGTATTGATAGTTGAAAGTGTTGAAAGTCTTAATAGTGGGTGATTTTAACATCCATGTTGATAATGAAAAAGATGCATTAGGAACAGCATTTATAGATATTTTGAACTCTATTGGGGTTAGACAACACGTGTCAGGTCCTACTCATTGCCGAAATCATACTCTAGATTTAATACTGTCACATGGAATTGATGTTAATGGTGTTGAAATTCTGCAGCAAAGCGATGATATCTCAGATCATTATCTAGTCTCTTGTATACTCCAGATAGCTAAAACTGTAAATTCAACTCCTTGCTACAAGTACGTTAGAACCATAACTACTACTACAAAAGACTGCTTTGTAAGTAATCTTCCTGACTTATCTGAATTCCTCAGCATATCCAATAGCTCAGAAAAAGTTGATGATGTGATAGAAACTATGGAATCACTCTTTTCTAGCACTTTAGATACAGTTGCTCCAGTGCGCTTAAAAAAGATTAAGAAAAACAGTGTAACACTGTGGTATAACGATCACACTCGCGCCCTAAAGAGAAAAGCACGAAAAATGGAACGCAGCTGGAGGAAAACAAAACTAGAGGATTTTCGTACTGCTTGGCGTGAATGCAACTTATCTTATAGAAAAGCATTAAAAACTGCCAGATCGGATTGCTTTTCGTCTCTCTTAGAAGAAAACAAACATAACCCTAGGTATTTGTTCAATACTGTGGTTAAATTAACGAAAAATATAGCAGAAACAGGTGCAGACATTTCCCAACAGCACAGCAGTAATGACTTTATGAAGTACTTTACCTCCAAGATAGACACTATTAGAGATAAAATTGTAACCATACAGCCGCCAGCTACAGTATCGCATCAGATAATGCGTTGTAGATCTCCTGAGGAACAATTCCACTCATTCTCTATTATTGGAGAGGAAGAATTGTATAAAATTGTTAAATCATCTAAACCTACAACATGCATGTTAGACCCTATTCCATCTAAGCTACTAAAGGAGGTACTTCCAGAAGTCATAGATCCTCTTCTGAATATTATTAATTCGTCACTATCATTAGGATATGTTCCCAAAACCTTCAAACTGGCTGTTATTAAGCCACTCATTAAAAAACCACAACTTGACCCCAATGAACTAATTAACTACAGACCAATTTCGAATCTCCCTTTTCTGTCAAAGATACTAGAAAAGGTAGTATCCTCACAATTATGCTCCTTCTTAGAGAAAAATGGTATCTGTGAGGATTTCCAGTCAGGTTTTAGACCATATCATAGTACTGAGACTGCTCTAATTAGAGTAACAAATGACCTGCTCTTGTCAACCGATCGTGGTTGCATCTCTCTATTAGTGCTACTGGATCTTATTGCTGCGTTTGATACTGCGATTGCGATGCGATTGACCACAACATTCTTTTAAATAGACTTGAAAATTATGTAGGCATTAATGGTAGTGCACTGGCTTGGTTCGAATCGTACTTATCAGACCGTCATCAGTTTGTGGCAATAAATGAAGAGGTATCATTTAAATCACAAGTGCAGTATGGAGTACCTCAAGGCTCAGTACTAGGGCCATTACTTTTTACGCTTTACATGTTACCCTTGGGAGATATCATCAGGAAACATGGTGTTAGCTTTCATTGTTACGCTGATGATACTCAGCTCTATATTTCTTCGCAGCCCGGCAAAACATATCAATTCGAAAAACTAACAGAATGCATAGCTGATATTAAAAACTGGATGGCGAGTAACTTTTTACTGTTAAATTCTGAAAAAACAGAGGTGTTAATTATTGGACCTAAAACCTAACAGTCTAATACTAGATGGCTGCTCTGTAAATTCGTCGTCATCAGTTAGGAACCTAGGCGTCCTATTCGATAACAATCTCTCCTTTGAAAGCCACATTTCTAGCATTTGCAAAACCGCATTTTTACATCTTAAAAATATATCGAAATTACGACCTATGCTATCAATGTCAAATGCTGAAACATTAATTCATGCATTCATGACCTCAAGGGTAGATTATTGTAATGCTTTATTGGGTGGTTGTTCTGCACGCTTAATAAACAAACTCCAGCTGGTCCAAAATGCAGCAGCTAGAGTTCTTACTAGAACTAGAAAGTATGACCATATTAGCCCGGTTCTGTCAGCACTGCATTGGCTCCCTATAAAATATCATATAGATTTTAAAATCTTGCTAATTACTTATAAAGCCCTCAATGGTTTAGCTCCTCAGTACTTGAGCGAGCTTCTATCGCATTATAGTCCCTCACGTCCGCTGCGTTCTCAAAATTCTGGCAATTTGATAATACCTAGAATATCAAAATCAACTGCCGGCGGCAGATCATTTTCTTATCTAGCGCCTAAACTCTGGAACAATCTACCTAACACTGTTCGGGAGGCAGACACACTCTGTCAGTTTAAATCTAGATTAAAGACACATCTCTTTAACCTGGCTCACACATAAAACATTAACACATTCCTATAATTCAAATCCGTTAAAGGATTGTTAGGCTGCATCAATTAGGTCAGCCGGAACCGAAAACACCTCACATTACATCTGATGCACTTGTTGCATCGTAAAAAGAATGGCATCTACGCTAATATTAGTCTGTTTCATTCTTATTCCGAGGTCACCGTAGCCACCAGACCCAGCCTGTATCCGGATCAGATGGTCACTGCAGTCCCCCGGATGCAGTCCGCACCCAGCTTAGATCATGGATCACCACCTGGAGATGACTTCAATAGCCATGGATGTCAACCAGATGAGCTCCAGAGACCGATCATCAATGAAGACCTCGCCAACCTAGATAGCCATCGGTACTACACCACAGGAACCTGATGAGTTCTCTACAATTGGACATTGGTACAAACTGCTGGTTTCGTCTGGCCAGAGGAGAACTGGTCCCCCGACTGAGCCTGGTTTCTCCCAAGGTTTTTTTCTCCATTTCTGTCACCTGTGGAGTTTTGGTTCCTTGCCGCTGTCGCCTCTGGCTTGCTTAGTTGGGGACATTTTCCAGCGATATCGTATACTATTTGAACTGAACTGACGATGATATCACTGAATTCATTGATGAACTTCCTTTAACTGAAAATTGATTATCTTCAATAATGCGTTACTTACACACTATTGTGCTGTTTAAATACTGTGCAGTTGCTTTGACACAATCTGTATTGTTACAAGCGCTATATAAATAAAGGTGACTTGACTTGACTTGACTGGACGAGCAGTTTCTTCCCGGCCATAACAAACCAACTCCCGTGAGCCTCCCATTCCTTCCTGATCTGCATAAAGAGATCGAGAGGGCATGGGACAGGCCATATTCAGCCCGCATTCACAGGCATCAGCATGTGAACTATGCTGATGTCGAGGGAATGCTGGAGCGCGGATATGCTTCGATGCCCCCCATTGAGCAGACGTTTGCGAACTATCTCTCAGCGGGAGGGACATCGACCCTGAAGGCTCCGACCCTACCTTCCAAGCCGTTGAAAGAAACATCTCGGCTGAACGGCAGGGCATATGCGGCAGCGGGTCAGGCTGGTGCTGCTCTGCACACGGTGGCAGTGTTGCAGGCGTGCCAGGCTGATCTGCTAAAAGATCTGGACCGTGGTCTGGGGCTTTCCCCGGAGGAGGTGGCTGAGCTGCGCTGCACCACAGACCTCTCTCTGAGGGCCACCAAGCAGACAGCGACCGCGGTGGGCAGGTCCATGTCGGCGATGGTGGCCACAGAGAGACATCTGTGGGTGAACCTGGCGGACATCGAGGAGAAAGAGAAACGCTTTCTTCTCGATGCGCCGGTTTCGCCATCTGAGTTGTTCGGCACATCCGTCGAGGCGGTGGTCGAGAGATTCAGAGAGGCGAAGGCGCGCTCGGCGGCTTTCAAGTCATGCATTCCTCGCCGGTCCACGCCCCCACCTGAACACCGGGGAAAACCAGGCCCGTCCTGGTCCAAGGGCCAGAGACGAGGCCAGGTCGCCAGTGTGGCCACTCGGGGCCCTCCCCCCGGGAGGAGTCGTCCCAGAGGAGGCGTGATGCGCGGCATAGGAGAGGGGATCTAAAGGAGACGATCCAGCGCCGGCGTGGCGGCAGGCCTGGATCGGGTACCTAGAGTCTCCTCTCCGGTTCCCCTCACGTCCGTTCGGCTACCTGCCCCTCCTTTTTCCCCCTCGCCAAAGACTCTGGGGCTGGGCCGATGATGAGATTGATACTCAATCTGATGGCCCGGTATGTGAACAGTAAAGACACTTTAATAAAATATTCAAATGTGTATGTGCATGTTTTCTTTGTCTACCAGCTCCGCTTGGGTGACTGTTATTGCAGTTTTCGAGCTCCTCTTAAGTTCTACTGCCACCAAGTGCCGAGTGTAGCCAGGTCTCCCCTCGTTTTATAAAAGAAAACAGTGTGTAGAGACCTCCACTTGTAGAATCCCTTCCTGGGTTAAGCGTTGTCAGGTTTAAAACCTCCGCTAGAGTAAGCGTGGTATAGACATAATCCAACATACATATACACATGGGAATATGTAATAAAAACCCTCTTGAGCGTTGTTAAGCTGCTTCAAGCGAAAAAAAAAAAATCGCTCTGCTGAAGCCTCCGCTCGCTCAAACCCTGCTAAGAGTAATACTCTTTTTGCATGAGTGTAGTCAGGTCCCTTCCCTGTGTATATTCATATACACACATGTGAGACCTCCACTCCTAGGAGTTTGTGTGTTAAGGTGAACAGAGCGTCGTCAGGCTCCCTCTCTGAGAGAGAGATGTTTTACTGAAGCATCCGCTCTCTTTAAAAAGCCCTGCTTTTAAGTAGAAATATTACATATTTGGCTGTTAGGCCCCATTCTGGGCCTCGCTAAATTATTTTCTGGTATTGTGCTAAAACCCAATCTGCCAGAAATGAGTGTAGCAGGCTTTTCCCTAAAAAAAGGATGTTTTAAAAAGCCTCCTCTCTGTGAAGTCCTACTGACGTGTGGACTCGTATAAAGATAATACTTCTTAGCGTTGAATGTAGCCAGGTCATTCTTTTAGACCTCCATTCATGAGAGCTTTTATTGGTTTGAGTGTCGCCAGGCTCCCTCTGTTTGAGGTATTTCTGTTAAGCCTCCACTCTCCAGAAATACAGGCCGAAACACAATAATGCAGCTCTACTTTTCAGTATATGAGCCCTTTCGTGGACCTGTCACTTCAAGCGTTGAGTGTAGTTAGGCCTCCCTTCCTCGAGAGGGTGTTCATACCAAGGCCTCCACTCGGTAGAGCTTCCTCAGCTGAGCGTCGTCAGGCTTTGTTGCGCTCGAGAGAGTCTGTAACCATTAAAGCCTCCCCTCGCTGAAAGCTCCGCTTCCGGGTTTTGCTATTGCCCGGGAATAATATTGGTGTCTTCCTCGCTATGCTTAGAGCACCTCCTCAAATCCACGTTAGTGGTGATTACTCACGCAAGTCGTTTTGAGCATTCCCTAAAATCCACGTGAGTGGTAAGTGCACTACTTAGGCACTTCATTAAAATCCATACTTATGGTAAAGTTCCTCCCGTAAAGGCAGGGTCCTTTTCTGAAATCCTATACGGTGTGGGCCACGCAGGGGAATCCTCCGTGCCCATCTTCGAGTTGGTTCCAAAACCCTTACGTTTTTTCAACTCCTTTGATAAGCACAGTGTAATAGGTCTCCTCTCTGTCACAGCCACAGTACTGAGACCTTCACTCTCACAGTTATAGCAGCTGGCAGGCCCATGGGTGCCTCGCTGACTATTTTTTGGGGGAGTGCTGTCTTCCACTCACCAAAAAACTAGTGTTGCAGGCTTCTCTCTCTAGAGATGCAGTCTCGGAGCCTCCACTACACAGAGCTATGAGATAAATGCTATTTTGCATTGTTAGCTCTACTGTGAGTATTTGCCATTTCTTTGAGCGTCAAGTGTAGTCAGGCCTCCCCTCGCTTAGAGCGTTCACTTTGAGGCCTCTACTCTGAAGAGTTTCCCTAAGGAGAGCGTCGTAGGCCTCCTCTCGCTTTAGAGAGTCTTTCTGCTGAAGCCTCCCCTCTCCAGAAGCTCCGCTTTCAGGCTTTGCTATCGCCTAGAGACTGCAATCTGGTGATCCTCTCGCTATGCTCTGGGCACCTATTTAAAACCACATCTGTGGTGTTTACTCATGCAAGTCCTTGAGCACTCCTTAAAATCCACATGAGTGGTAAATGCGTTTATGCATTTTTCTCAAATCCACATTGGTGGTAAAGGTCTCCCCCGACTGGCGGGTCCTTTTCTAAATCCTTTACGGTGTGGGCCACGCAGGTAAACCTCCGTTCCCATCTTTTGAGTTGTTTTTTTACAAAAACCTTTTAGTTTTTCTAACTCCAATCCAGATAGCACTGCTAGCAGGATTGAGTGTTGACGCCTCTTCCGGCCTCCACTCTCCAGAAGAGCTCCACGAAGGTAATTCTGTCGTACAGGCTATTCAGCCTCGCGGATTACCTTCAGGGTTAGAGTGTAGATAGGTCATGAGACCTCCACTCTCAGAGTTCTTCTTTGCTAAGCACGGAAGTGTGTCAGGCTTCCTCTCTTGAAAGCCTCCACTCTCCAGACTCCACTCAGGTAGTACTGTCGCATAGGCTATTCAGCCTCGATGAACACCTGTAGTGTTGAAGTGTAGTAGGTCATGGGACCTCCACTCTTAGAGTCCTTTTCTGCCCACAGAATATTGCCACCAGACTCCACTTAGGTACTGTCGCATAGGCTACTCAGCCTCGCTGATTACCATCAGTGTTGAAGTGTAGTTAGGTCATCAGACCTCCACTCCTAGAGTCTTTCTTCTATGAAGTGTTGTTAGGCTTCTTCTCAGAAGCCTCCACTCTCTAGACTCACTCAGGTACTGTCGCATAGGCTATTCAGCCTCGCTGATTACCGTTAGTGTTGAAGTGTAGTTAGGTCATGAGACCTCCACTCTTAGAGTCCTTCGTTGCCTCCAGAGATTTCACTAGAAGTAGGCAGTCCGACTGCACAGGCTATTCAGCCTCGCGGACTACCTCTAGTATTGGGTGTAGATAGGTCACAGACCTCCATCCTTAGAGTTGTCCTCTGCTGGGTGCAGAGTAGTACCAGGCTTCTTCTTACCAAAGCCGCCACTTTGCAGAAACTCCACTCAGGTAGTTCTGCTGCACAGGCTATTCAGCCTCACTGACTACCCTCAGTGTTGAAGTGTAGATGGGTCACGAGACCCCCACTCTTAGAGTTTTCCTTTGCAAGACACAGAGTGCTTTTTGGCTTCCTTTGAAGCAGTCACTCCTCAGAAACTCCATGTAGGTAGTTCTGCTGCACAGGCTACTCAGCCTCACTGACTACCTCCAGGTTTTGAGTGTAGAGGTGTCACGGCACCTCCATTCTTAGAGTTGCTCTCTGGAAGGCGCAGAGTGTTGCCAGGCTTCCTTTCGTTGAACATTTACATTTATATTTATTCATTTAGCAGACGCTTTTATCCAAAGCGACTTACAATTGGGAATAAAACAAATGATTCATCCTAAGGAGGCAGATCGACATAGGAAGTGCTCAAAAATACCATATGTCAGGCGTTGTTAGATGAGTACGGGCTAGAAAGGGAAGATCAGGAAAGAGAGGAGAAGAAATTTTTTTTTTTTTTTTTCAGATAGTCAGATAGTGTCGAAAAAGATGGGTTTTCAGCAGTCGCTTGAAGACAGTAATGGAGTCAGCGTTTCTGATGGGGGTGGGAAGATCATTCCACCAGGCAGGGACATTGAAGGAGAATGTTTTGGAAAGTGATTTCGTGCCTCTCTGTGGTGGTACAATAAGGCGTCTTTCACTAGAGGATCTCAGACATCTGGAGGGAGTGTAGATGCGTAGTAGTGAATGGAGGTAGGCCGGTGATGAGCCGGTGGCTGTCCTATAGGCCAGCATCAGTGTCTTGAATTTGATGCGTGCTGTAACCGGTAGCCAGTGCAGGGATATGAAGAGAGGTGTGACATGGGCCTTCTTGGGCTCATTGAAGACGAGTCGTGCTGCTGCATTCTGAATCATTTGTAGAGGCCTGATTGTACATGCTGGAAGACCAGCTAAAAGAGCATTGCAATAGTCCAGCCTGGAAATGACCAGGGCCTGGACGAGGAGTTGTGCAGCGTGCTCTGTTAGGAAGGGCCTGATCTTTCTGATGTTGTGCAATGCAAACCTGCAGGATCGAGCAGTTTTAGCTATGTGTTCTTTAAAAGTCAATTGGTCATCAAAGATTACACCAAGATTTCTGGCTGAAGTCGATGGGGTAATTGTTGATGAACCTAACTGGATGGAGAAGTCATGTTGTAAAGTTGGAGTGGCGGGAAAGACAAGGAGCTCAGTTTTAGCTAGATTGAGCTGAAGATGGTGTTCCTTCATCCATGCAGAGATATCCGCCAGGCAGCCAGAGATCCTTGCAGCTACTGATGGATCATCTGGTTTGAAAGAAAGATAGAGCTGTGTGTCATCAGCATAGCAATGGTAGGAGAAGCCATGTGCCTGTATGACGGGGCCCAGAGATGTAGTGTATATGGAGAAGAGGAGGGGTCCAAGAACTGATCCCTGAGGAACCCCAGTGACCAGTTGATGAGTTTTGGAAACCTCCCCTCCCCAGGCCACTCTGAAAGACCTACCAGAGAGATAGGATTTGAACCAGCGAAGTGAAGTCCCTGTGATGCCCAACGATGAGAGGGTAGACAGAAGGATCTGGTGATTTACCGTGTCAAATGCTGCAGAAAGGTCCACTAAGATGAGTACTGATGATTTGGAATCAGCTTTTGCAATCCGCAGGGCTTCAGTGACAGACAGTAGTGCCGTCTCAGTTGAATGGCCACTCTTGAACCCTGACTGGTTAGCATCCAATAGGTTGTTCTGTGAGAGAAATAAAGATAGCTGGTTGAAAACAGCTCGTTCCAATGTTTTTGCTATGAACGGAAGGAGAGAGACAGGTCTATAGTTGTCTATGAGTGAAGTGTTAAGTGTAGGTTTTTTGAGCAGTGGGGTTACCCGGGCCTGCTTAAATGTAGTGGGGAAAGTGCCTGTGAGAAGAGATGTGTTGATGATGTGTGTGAGCGCTGGTAGGATTGTAGGGGAGATTGCTTGGATAAGGTGTGAGGGGATGGGGTCTAAAGGACATGTCGTCGGATGGCTGGAGAGGAGAAGTTTGGTTACTTCTGCCTCAGAATGGGGATGGAAGGAGAAGAGGGGAGTTTCAGCCGTGGGTGTGGTCAGTTTTAGTTCCTGTATGTGTGGAGCTGAGAACTTATTACTGATAGATGTAGTTTTGTCTGTAAAAAATGTGGCAAAATCATCAGCTGTTATAGAAGTGGTGGGAGGTGGTGGAGGGGGACAGAGCAGTGAATTAAAAGTTTTGAAAAGGTTGCGTGTGTCCGGAGCATTGTTGATCTTGTTGTGGAAGTATGAAGATTTGGCAGTATGGACATGGGTAGAGAAAGATGACAGCAGAGACTGATACATACTCAAGTCAGATGGATCCTTAGATTTGTGCCATTTTCTCTCAGCTGCCCTAAGTTTGGACCGATGCTCACGAAGAACATCGGATAGCCAAGGGTTGGAAGGAGCAGCCCGTGCTGGCCTGGAGGAGAGAGGGCATATTTCATCTAGGCAAGAAGTAAGAGTGGAACATAACGTGTCGGTTGCTGCATTAGTATCCAGAGATGTGAAGTGGGTAGGAGAGGGAAGAGAGGAGGATATTGATGAAGAGAGATGGGAGGGTGAGAGAGAGAGCGTAGGTTTCGTCTAAAAGTAACGGGTAGGGGGGTGGGGGTGCACAAGTAGCAAGATGTAGGTTTAGTGTAATGAAGAAATGGTCAGAGATGTGAAGGGGTTTGACCACAATGTCGTCTGAAGTACAGTTTCGTGTGTAGATGAGATCAAGTTGGTTGCCGGATTTATGAGTGTATGCAGTGGTAGTGCGTTTTAGGTCAAATGAAGCAAGAAGTGAATGGAAGTCTGCAGCATAGGGTTTGTCCAGATGCATGTTAAAATCTCCAAAGACTAGAAGTGGGCTGCCATCTTCTGGAAAAGAGGATAGCAGCCCATCCAGCTCTTCTAAGAAGATGCCAAGTTGACTAGGAGGGCGGTAAATGACCACAACATGGAGTTTGATAGGAGATGTTATAGTGATTGTATGAGATTCAAATGAGTTATAATTGCATAGAGGAGAATGGGTTGAGTATTTCCAGTTGTTGGAAACCAGAAGTCCCGTACCCCCACCCCTTCCAGTCTGACGAGGGGTGTGAGAGAAGGAGAATTTATTAGATAGAGCAGCTGGGGTTACAGAGTCATCTGGACGTATCCAGGTCTCAGTCAAACCTAGGATGCTCAGGCCAGATTGCAAGGAAAATGCCGAAATGAAGTCAGCTTTGTTGACGGCTGATCGACAGTTCCAAAGTCCAACCGTGAAAGAGAAAGGTTCAGTGGAAGAGGTGTGTATTGGACGCAGGTTAGAGAGATTGCGTCGGCGTGTGCGTGTGATGTTAGTGCGGTGTGTGGAGAGCACCGGAATGAGTTGGAAACACATGATAGAGAAGGACAGAAAGAAGAGTGAGAAAAAGGAAAGGAGTACTTAAGTGCGTTGTCGGTGTCGTTGCTCGGATAAGTCACGCAGGAAAAGTCGCAGTCTTTACTCTTGTCGGTCTTCACGCGAGGAGGCTGAACGCTTCCGCTGACGCTTCAGCGTCAGCTGGTATGACACCGTTAAATACACAACCAAACAAAGCTTTACTGAAACAGCTAGGGACGCCTCCTGGGCTCAGTCAGCCGCAAATGTATTGCACGCACGCAAAATGGCTCTAATCGAAACTTAAATGCAACAAACTTCGCACTTCTAATTGCTCTGGAAGGGCGCGATATGAATAACCAAAGCTTCCCTTGGCCGTTCGCTCAGTTTTGAATTTTAATAAGCACAATCAAAACTACTATTAAACGCAGAAACCACTAGCAAGGCAAATAACAGAACAACAAGTGCTTAACTAACAGCAGCTTAATGTAAATATAAACGAATACCCTAGTTAAATAAATATAAGAGTGCTTTTAACCACAGCGCAATGTAAACCGAAACGAATAAATGAACGAATCCAACGACAGAGTGCTTTTAACAGCAGATCAATGTAAACAGAAACGAATAAATGAACGAGTCCAACGACAGAGTGCTTTTAACAGCAGATCAATGTAAACAGAAACGAATAAATGAACGAGTCCAACGACAGAGTGCTTTTAACAGCAGCACAAAGCAAACAGAAACGAATAAATTAATAAATTCAAACGAGTGCTTTTAACTGCAGCTCAATGTAACGTTCGCCTATTAAAATAGTATTTAAGCAGCAACTTACCCGCAGTCGTTCTTTCTCCTCTGAGGATTGGAATCACTTTCCCACAATATGGAAAGTGAGCGAGCTATTTAAGCAGTATTCTCGCTAGCCACGCCTCCTGGGCTCAGTCAGCCGCAAATGTATTGCACGCACGCAAAATGGCTCTAATCGAAACTTAAATGCAACAAACTTCGCACTTCTAATTGCTCTGGAAGGGCGCGATATGAATAACCAAAGCTTCCCTTGGCCGTTCGCTCAGTTTTGAATTTTAATAAGCACAATCAAAACTACTATTAAACGCAGAAACCACTAGCAAGGCAAATAACAGAACAACAAGTGCTTAACTAACAGCAGCTTAATGTAAATATAAACGAATACCCTAGTTAAATAAATATAAGAGTGCTTTTAACCACAGCGCAATGTAAACCGAAACGAATAAATGAACGAATCCAACGACAGAGTGCTTTTAACAGCAGATCAATGTAAACAGAAACGAATAAATGAACGAGTCCAACGACAGAGTGCTTTTAACAGCAGATCAATGTAAACAGAAACGAATAAATGAACGAGTCCAACGACAGAGTGCTTTTAACAGCAGCACAAAGCAAACAGAAACGAATAAATTAATAAATTCAAACGAGTGCTTTTAACTGCAGCTCAATGTAACGTTCGCCTATTAAAATAGTATTTAAGCAGCAACTTACCCGCAGTCGTTCTTTCTCCTCTGAGGATTGGAATCACTTTCCTCCACTCCTCAGAAAATCTCCACTTAGACAGGTCTGCTGCACGGGCTATTCAGCCTCACAGACCATCGTCAGTGTCAAGTGTAGTTAGGTCATGAGACCTCCACTCTGAAGATTCCCTCTGAGCAGAATCTCCACTCGGGTAGTTTTGTTGCACAGGCTATTCAGCCTCACTGAATACCCCCAGTTTCGAGTATACCACCTATACCTGTTAGCACTGAATGTTGTCAGGTCCCTGGAGCAGACATTCGCTCTGCTGAGACCTCCATTCCCTAAAACTCCGCCCATTATGACAGGACGTTTATGAGCTCCATCACTTAGGGAGCTAAGTGTAGTAGGCTCCCTCTAGGCCTCCACGCTTGAGAGTTACGTGCACAGGTAGCCGAGCTAGCCGTGGCAGGTCACTGGGCCCCAGCGACTCTCGCTGAAGCAGGGGTGATGTTCCTTCTTGACTCCTCGTTCAGTCAGTTTGATCACTTATCCCTCGGCATGGCAGCGTTGGTATAAACGTTCCCATGGTGTCCACCAGGACGCAGCGTAGAGTTCCCTCCGGAAGGGAACGTCTAGGTTACGTATGTAACCCCTGTTCCCTGAGGACAGGGAACGAGACGCTGCGTCTCGGGGCCATGCCTCGGGCCCTGCACATACCTCCGTCTGACAAAAAGATGGTGTTGTGCTCTCAGGCACCTGCTTTTATACTAGCAGGCGCCTGTTGATGACGTCACAGGCTGGCGCCGGCCAGTGTCAAGTTCACTGTCGTTGTTCTATAGCTTGTTTCAGAACCGGTCATGCTGAAGGCAGTTCCCATAGTGTCCACCAGGACGCAGCGTCTCGTTCCCTGTCCTCAGGGAACAGGGGTTACATACGTAACCTAGACGATTTCCCTGCATATTTTGGTCAGTTACGTTTTATATGCTTTTATATTCGCTATAAAATGGGTAGGTTTAGGTTTGGGGGTAGGTTAAGAGGGCTAAAAATCAAAATCGCTTATTAATAAAATTATAAAATTGCAATTGCTATAAAATCGGTTTCAGAATAGGGGGTCAAGTCTGTTTTATTAGTACTATATTAATGGCAGTTTAGCCATAATTATTGGCTCATTTTGGTGAATAAACTTGAATATCACTGTCACGTATCTGGTCTATCCTGTCATTATGAACTCTTGCACCACACATCATGGACTTCATTTCCCACAAGCCACTGCTCTAATCACTGCATTCACCTGCTCTCACTTTACTGATTACTGGTCACAGCTGCACCTCATCACACTGTCTGCATTTAAGCCACTCACACACACAGCCACCTTGCGAAGTCTTGTCGTTCCATATGGTCGTAATTCTAAGCGTTTATCTCAGTGTTGGTTTATCAGTGTATGACTCTGGACTGTGTACCCCGTTGATGATTCCTGCTTCCTGCCATTGCGACCATTGCCTGTCTATTGAACTGTTTCCCGGATTACCTACGTTGTTCCTGTTTTCTGGTGATTATTCAGGCCTGTTGACGATTCTAAATAAATGCTGCAAATGGATCCGCACGTCTCAGTCTGACTCCCTGTGACAGAAGACTTCGCCAATACAAGGATCCAGCGGCGTTATTCGTCAGCAGAACGACCACCCAAGAATGGATCTATCAGGAGGACTGTCCAATCCAGTAAGTTTGCTCTGCTCCATTTTTCAAGATGGCCGCCCCATCGAGGATTATGTGGAGAAATTCATTGCTTATAGTTACCTGGCACCTTGCGATGAAACTATGCTCAAGGAATGTTTTTGGAGCGGATTGGACACTGAGATCAGTTTGAGCTTACCTGAGGTAGACCCCAGTTGGACCCTCACACAGTATATAGACTTTGTTTTGCTGTTTTGTGATTCTCCATTTACTGTGGGTGAGGTTGAGCCACAGCACAAGATGGCTACCGTCAAACCAGAGTCTCCGCCGCCGGAGCGCCCTCCAGTGACTGCGCCGCCAGAGCGCCCTCCAGTGACTGCGCCGCCAGAGCGCCCTCCAGTGACTGCGCCGCCAGAGCGCCCTCCAGTGACCGCTCGCTCAGAGCCTGCTCTTCCAGAGTCTCCGCTGGAGACGCCCAGCCCTCCTGAATCTCCGCTGGGGTCGTCCAGTTCTCCAGAGCCCGCTTCACAAGAGCGTCGTCCAGAGCCCGCTCCTCAAGACAGCCTTCCAGAGACTCCGCTGGTTCCGCCCAGCCTTCCAGAGACTCCGCTGGTTCCGCCCAGCCTTCCAGAGACTCCGCTGGTTCCGCCAAGCCTTCCAGAGCCTCCGCTGGTTCAGCCCTGCCTTCCAGAGACTCCGCTGGTTCAGCCCTGCCTTCCAGAGACTCCGCTGGTTCCGCCCAGCCTTCCAGAGCCTCCGCTGGTTCCGCCCAGCCTTCCAGAGCCTCCGCTGGTTCCGCCCAGCCTTCCAGAGACTCCGCTGGTTCCTCCCAGCCTTCCAGAGACTCCGCTGGTTCCGCCCAGCCTTCCAGAGACTCCGCTGGTTCCGCCCAGCCTTCCAGAGACTCCGCTGGTTCCGCCAAGCCTTCCAGAGCCTTCGCTGGTTCAGCCCTGCCTTCCAGAGACTCCGCTGGTTCAGCCCTGCCTTCCAGAGACTCCGCTGGTTCCGCCCAGCCTTCCAGAGCCTCCGCTGGTTCCGCCCAGCCTTCCAGAGACTCCGCTGGTTCCATCCAGTCGTCCTGAGATTCCTGTCTGCCCGGTTCTGGTCACGGAGCTCATGCATGGACTGTTCCCACCCACCCTCCCTGCTGCTCCAGTCCCGCCACCTCTGTCTCCTGACAGTCCCTCTGCTCACCCACATCCCACCTTCGGTGCAGAGGACTTGCCGTGGGACTGCCAGTCTCCATCGGTGTCCAGACTGAAGGATCCCTCACCATCACCTCCAGTCTCAGAGTCCTGGACTCCACCTCGGTCCTCCGACCCTGCGGCTCCACCCCGGCTCTGTGCTCCCTCGTCTCCGTTGTCGGCCATCGGCCCACCAGCTCCTCCGGGCTCCATTGTCTCTCCGGCTCCGCCCCGGTCAGTCGTCGCCCCACCTTCGCCTCTGGACTCTACTCCTCCGGCTGCGCCTCGTCACTCCGTCCTGCCGGCTCTGTGGACCTCCTCCCTCCCGTGGACACAGCCTCGATCCTCTGTCACTCCGGCTCCGCTGCGTACCTCTGGACCTCCATCTCCGCCGGGGTCGCCAGAGCCTTGGGTTCCGCCTTGGCCCTCCGGATCCTCTGTGTCGCCCAGGACCATCGACTCTCCGGTTCCGCCTCGGGCTCCACCGGCTCCACCTCCGTCGGTCGGCCCCATGCAGGAGCCAACCCTTCCTCCGCCATGGCTTCTCCCTCCGTCGGCTCAGCCTCAGTTCGTGGTTCCAGTACCCCTACATGGACCTGGCCCTCCATCCCTCCACCTGTTCCGCCTCCGCTCCACCACCCTCCAGGTTGTATTAGGTGGTTAGAGCGTCTGGAAGCCGCTCCTTGGGGAGGGGCTCTGTCACGTATCTGGTCTATCCTGTCATTATGAACTCTTGCACCACACATCATGGACTTCATTTCCCACAAGCCACTGCTCTAATCACTGCATTCACCTGCTCTCACTTTACTGATTACTGGTCACAGCTGCACCTCATCACACTGTCTGCATTTAAGCCACTCACACACACAGCCACCTTGCGAAGTCTTATCGTTCCATATGGTCGTAATTCTAAGCGTTTATCTCAGTGTTGGTTTATCAGTGTATGACTCTGGACTGTGTACCCCGTTGATGATTCCTGCTTCCTGCCATTGCGACCATTGCCTGTCTATTGAACTGTTTCCTGGATTACCTACGTTGTTCCTGTTTTCTGGTGATTATTCAGGCCTGTTGACGATTCTAAATAAATGCTGCAAATGGATCCGCACGTCTCAGTCTGACTCCCTGTGACAATCACTCAATAAGTGCCATAATTAATGTGGATATAACTTTCACTTCAGAATAGGGGGTCAAATCGGCTTTATTAGTACTGTATTAATGGCAGTTTAGCCATAATTATTGGCTCATTCTGGTGAATAAACTTGAATATCACTCAATAATTGCCATAATTAATGTGGATATAACTTTAACATTAGAACTGTAGAACCTGATGCATCAAATAGTCCTTATTACACTATTTTAGCAATATATAATAGCAAACCAGCAGTCATTAAACATAATTACTAGTTTATTATTCGGTTAACTTAATAGATGGTAAATCACAGATATATTTACATCACTACAAAAAATATTAAAATAATAATGGCTTATTAATTTGTAAATAATGGCTAACATGTATTTACTGTACATTCAGTTGTTTATTAATTACTAGCTTATTTTTGTTATTTATTTTTGCTTATTTATGTGTTTTTAAACGTTTAATAATTCGTAAATAATGGCTAATAAGCCCTTACTATATTTTCAGTTAATCATTATTTATGTATGTGTTCATGCTTATCTGATGCATAATTGTGAACAAGTTAATCGTGATTTACTAGTTTATTAATACTTAACTAATACATCATTTGGGAACCTTAAAATGTTAAATTAGTCATTAATTGCTAGTGTGTTTGTGCTTAACTAATGCTTAACTGTGAACAAATTAACAGTTAATTAATGCTTAACTAATGCATTATTCTGGACCCTTAAAATAAAGTGTTACCTAAAAAACAAACAGTTGTACTGTCTTAAACTGTATGTAAGACATAGAAATGCTTACAGCCTTAGAAAAGTTTTTCACACCTCTGGAAAAGACTATTAAAGCACCAGTAAAGTATCCGGAGAGATAAGAGAAAGTACATTGATGACCTGGCAACAACAGCAGAAGAAGCAGTAAGGAAAAACAACATGAAAGAGTTGTATGATATAACCAAGAAGCTGGCAGGAAAGTACAGTAGACCTGAAAGACCAGTCAAAGACAAGGATGGAAGACCAATCATGGGGGAGGAACAGCAAAGGAACAGATGGGTAGAGCACTTTGAGGAGCTTCTGAACAGGCCAGCACCACAAAATCCACCTAACATAGAACCAGCGAATGCAGACCTGCCCATAGACTGTGACGTTCCAACCAGAGAAGAAATTAGGAAGGTCATCAAGCAGCTTAGAAATGGGAAAGCGGCAGGACCAGACAACATTCCAGCAGAAGTGCTGAAGGCAGGCCTGGAAACAACGGTGGAGATGCTCTATCCACTTTTTAAGAAGATTTGGGAGGAAGAAAAAGTGCCAAGGGATTGGAAAGAGGGACACCTTGTAAAGCTCCCAAAGAAGGGTGACCTTAGCAACTGCTCGAACTATAGAGGAATCACACTGCTATCAGTACCAAGCAAAGTCTTTAACAGAGTTTTGTTGAACAGGATGAGGGACCCTGTCGATGACCAACTGCGTGACCAGCAGGCTGGCTTTCGCAAAGATAGATCTTGTACAGACCAGATTGCGACGCTGCGCATTATAGTTGAACAGTCGATAGAGTGGAACTCACCCCTGTACATCAACTTTGTTGATTATGAAAAAGCCTTTGACAGTGTGGACCGTGAAACCCTCTGGAAGCTCCTTCGGCATTACGGGGTGCCCTTCAAGATCACCAGCATCATCAGAAACTCGTACAAGGGAATGTCTTGCAAAGTCATCCATGGAGGACAGCTCACAGAGGCGTTCCAAGTGAAATCCGGTGTCAGGCAAGGCTGTTTACTCTCGCCGTTTCTCTTCCTTCTGGTGATCGACTGGATCATGAAGACCGCAACAGCCCAGAGAAAAAATGGGATTCAGTGGACGCCTTGGAAACAACTGGACGACCTGGATTTTGCTGACGATCTTGCCATATTGACACACACCCAACAGCAGATGCAGGAGAAGACGAGCAACGTAGTAGCTGCCTCCGCACAAGTAGGCCTCAACATACACAAAGGAAAGAGCAAGATCCTCAAGATCAATGCAGCCAGTAACAACCCGATCACACTGGATGGTAAAACGTTGAAGAAGGTAGAGGCCTTTACTTACTTGGGCAGTGTCATTGAAAAGCAAGGAGGCACAGATGTGGATATCAAGGTGCGTATCGGAAAAGCACGGGCAGCTTTCATACAACTCCGGAATATCTGGAGCTCCAAAGAAATGTCAGTCAGGACTAAAGTCAGGATTTTCAACACAAACGTCAAGGCAGTTCTCCTCTATGGAGCAGAAACGTGGAAGACCACAGTAGCCATCACCAAGAAAGTACAAGTGTTCGTCAACAGCTGCCTGCAAAAGATACTCTGCATCCACTGGCCAGAAACCATCAGCAACAACGAACTTTGGCAGAGAACAAACCAGCTAACTGCAGAAGAGGAAATCAAGAAGCAACGCTGGGGATGGATACCTTGAGGAAGCCAGCAGGTAACATTACCAGACAAACCTTAAATTGGAACCCACAAGGCAAGCGGAAAAGAGGTCGACCGAGAGACACCTGGCGCCGAGACCTTGAGGCAGACATCAAGACCATGGGAATGACATGGAGCCAACTGGAAATAAAAGCCCAAGACCGAGATGGCTGGAAATCCCTTGTCGGCGGCCTATGCCCCAGGAGGGGTAGAAGGCGAAAGTAAGTAAGTAAGTAAAGATCTGAGTGTTCCATGATAATCCAGGAATCCCTGTCTACAAAAGTGGTAAATTCTGGACGGTTGATACTCACCCTTGGAGTGAACATCCTACAAGATCACTAAAAGAAGGACTATTTGTGCATGCTATTGTAATCCACTTGATTAGTTAGTGAAAAAAACATAGGGGATGACAGTGGTGATGATTTACCTTAGATACAAGCAAGAGTGAGGCAGCAAAAAAAGCATCAAATAAATGACTAAAAATCAGTTGTCTTTTCTAATAAGTTTGTTTTCAAGGAACAGACATACTGTAATGTCTTTCACTCTGCTGTGCATAATAGCACCAAATACAGCAGCACTTGAATTTAGACAACCACAAACGTGCCCAGTGTGGAAATCTTGTAAAAGTACAAAAGACCTCCAAATAACTCTTCTTTTAAATTCTTTAAAAGTCATTAATCACTTACCCCCATGTCGTTCCAAACCTGTAAAAGCTCCGCTCGTCTTTGGAACACCATTTAAGATATTTTGGATGAAAACCGGGAGCTTTGTGACGGTCTCACTGACTGCCAAGTAAACACTGTCAAGGCACAGAAAAATATGAAAGACATTGTCAAAATAGTCCATCTGCCATCAGTGGTTCAACCATAATTTTACGCAGCTACGAGAGTACTTTTTGTACGCAAAGAAAACAAAAATAACAACTTTATTCAGCAATTTGTCTACTCTGCTTCACCGTAGTGTCATTTTGGAGAGTATCCCCTGGATGCAAACAGTGTAAACAGCTAGACTATTTGCATTCGTTTAAGAAATAAGGAATTCAATAGTGTGTCAAGACCTTTTTGTAGGAGAATGTAAAGATGGCAGTTCATGAATAATGGTCAGGTCAGGACAATGACCTGCACACAAGTATAATAAGTAAAAGACACAATATGTAAGTTTTGCCGCTAAAGGTTGTTTATTAAAAATAATAACAAAGATGTAGCCTAAACTGCACAGCCGGTTTCACTTTATGGGGTTATCTTTGGCAACAGAACAGTGGTCCATCACGAATGTGTAAAAATAGCAACTGTGGCTTGCTAAATGCTACTAGAGATGCTTTGATGCTACAACTTGTACTTTCACTTTTTTTTTTCTCAGAAAGAACACTGTTTCCATGGTTTCTACCAATAAACAAGGGTAGAGGAGATATGATGCCATTGACAGGCAATGCAATGACACTGGTTTTACTGGATATTGTATTGCAAAATATCTTACAAATTGTACCTTTAATAAATCAGATGTTAAAAAAGAAAAAAATACAATGTCGTGAAAAAATGTGAATATTTTGTCTAAGGGAGTGAATATTTTGTCACAGTAAATCATGTCTTTCTAGCTCCAGTGTTGTGAACGGCGGAGGGTAGAAGGTCTCAAAAACGACTGGATGCAAGTTTGAGAATGGCACTTTAGGAAGATAATTAGGGTGAGGGTGCAAAATAGCTCTGACTAGCCCTGGGGCAAAATCTAAGCAGGATGGCGAGACTGACGGTGTCTGTAAATCCTCAGTTCTCTTTAGAGAAGTAATAGCCATGAGCATGACAGACGCTAACTCCAGTGGTTCAAAAGGGGTCCCAACCAGATCTTCAAGCACTACAGCTAACTCCCACAAAGGGACTTTTGCTGTGGTGGGCGGCCTCAACCGGTTAGCTCCACAAATGAAGCGGGCAAATATATGGTGCTTTTTCTTTTTACAAAGACCCCATCAATCAAAGTGTGGCAAGCCGGAATGGTGGCCACATAGACTCTGAGAGTACCAGAACATGTACCTGAGAACAGTTTTTTCCAGCACTGAAACAACGACCCAGGTTACGTATGTAACCCAGGTTCCCTGAGGGAACGAAAGCTGCGTCAAGCCCTTTGGGGAACACCATTGGCGAACCACGCTCTGAATATCGTGTGTCTAACCAATCCGAAGGAGGGAGTGACGTCACAGGCGGGGTGACGTAAGCGACCAGGAAGTATAAAAGCACGTGCGACGGAGTTGACGGAATTGTGGCCCTTGACGCAGCTTTCGTTCCCTCAGGGAACCTGGGTTACATACGTAACCTGGGTCGTTCCCTTCCGGGAACTCAACTGCGTCAAGCGCTATGGGGAACATTATACCCACGCCTCCAGAATTCCAAGTCCCTGTCTGGGAACAGCCAAAACAAGGGGCGAAAAAGGATGAGCCTGGTGAATAGGCCAGGACACAAAATAAAGGTCTCTGTCTGGGGAAATTGCCAGAACAAGAGGGAAAATGATCTCTGTCTTAGGTTATGAAGAGAGGACAGAGGAACTAGGAGTAACCTTGAGGTCAAGGTCGTAAAACCTGACAAAGGTAAGAGGTGTGGACCATCCCGCAGCATTGCAGATGTCCTGAATAGGGACACCTGCCAAAAAGGCCTTGGAGGCAGCCACGCCTCGAGTTGAGTGAGCCTTAACCCCCAAAGGTGAAGGGAGGTCAGAGGACTCGTAGGCAGTAGAAATGGCATCTACGATCCATCTACTGATAGTAGGTTTAGAAGCAGGACACCCCCTCTTAGGGGGGCCGTAGCAGACAAAAAGTTGCTCCGTCTTACACCACAGGGCAGCTCTGTGGACATATATGTCCAGTGCTCGCACTGGACACATACAGTTATGCTTCTGCTGGCCAGGCTCCAAGAATGGAGGAGGATAGAAGGCCTGGAGTACGACGAGCTGTGGTGTGGATGTAGGGACCTTGGGAACATACCCCGCTCAAGGGTAAAGAAATGCTTTGGCCAGACCGGGCGCAAAGTCTAAATAAGAAGGGGCCACTGACAAGGCCTGAAGGTCACCAACTCTTTTTAACCCTCTGGGGCCTGAGGGTGTTTTGGGGCCCTGGAGAAGTTTTGACATGCCCTGACATTTGTGTTTTTTTCAGTATCTTAAAAACATATGAATGGTCTAAATCTGATTACATTGTAATCAGCACATATTGGGCTACAATAATATGTAAGCAACATGAATGTACACATTTGTGTTTTTGAGAAAACAACATTTATGCATGCTTAGTGAAAAACTAAATTTTTGAAGTCACTGAAATAAGGTCATGAAACACATTCAGAATATTTGTTCACAAGACTTTTGAGAATTGGATGTGGTAGGCTAGGGTTTTTTTCTACCAAATAATGTGAAAATCATCTAGTTCACTTGTTTCCACAAAACAGTATATTGATTTAAATTTTTGAAGACACTTTTTGTTTAGAATGGCTGTATGTGAGAAGGCGTGAATGATCATGAATAATGCTGTGATTTACACCTGAGAAGACAAAGACCTGCATAATGAGCCGCATAATTAGCCATCCAGTCAGATGAAGGTGGAATGTAAGGACAAAATATGTTTGTAGCTTATTTTGAATAGATTTATTTATCACGCAAAATAACTTGAGATTCACTTGTGAACTTTAACATCTGAAGTTGGTACAGTAGGAAAACTGTTTGAAGAGACTCAAGTAAATGTCAGCAGGATTCATCTTTTGAGCAGGTTTCAGATCACTAAAAAACAAAAACAAAACTTTAAATTTTAAATCTGAGAAACTAATAATAATTGTTTATCACGTTAAACATCCATTCGAGAACACAATATTACTAATACATATTGTCTAAACATACACTCAGTGTAAACCCTCATATTACATCCTTTTGTTGTAAGATACATTAATAACTAAATAAATAATATGATCTTATAGTCATAAACACAAGCATGCTTTGTGTGTATTATACAATACAAAGAAACTAGGCCATATTATAACTGTTAAGCTTAAATGTTAACACTATTACCTTTATATTGCATCATTCTTCATTGTATAGACTATTAAACGCATCCTGGCATTGTGAGACATTTAGATGCAGTGAAATGAAACGTACTTTATAATGTTTAACTTGCTGTAGTCAGGAATTATAGTTGGCAAAAAGTCTTAACTGGTAATATGTGTGCACATTCAACTTATGTAAATATCTCCTCTGCTGGATCGCGCCGTGTCTCACATAATGTTTATCTTCCTATCTCTCCTTTGTTTACCGTGATGTGGGCGTCTACTTTTGGCGCGGCGCCCTCACGTGGACGATTTTAATATGAAAAGCGAATAGCTCGTGGGCGTGATCTAATTATAAAATAATGAAGCAGACAGGAGAGACTGGACATCGTGTTAGTTTTATATAGATTACTTTATCACAGAATATTTGTTTTCGATAAAACTTCGTTTAAAAGCATACATATCAAGCTTTCTCTAGACATATTGCTCATGTCTCTGTGTTGTGTATTGGCTGAGTTATAGTCTATTTTAATGACGCGTTTCTGAATGAAGATCACAGAGATCAACGCGGCAGACAGCACACCCTTTTTGTTTTCTTTATTTTGCAAAATCACAATGTTTTTTATTTTTGTGAGTATATACAAATAAAAGTAGACCCTTTACAGAGTCGATTGATGTACTGCTTGTATCTGTACAATCAGAAATGACAGAGTAATTGAAGTTCCTTTTGGGAAACTGCCACAAAACGCGTATACGCGTTTGTCGACCCCAGGGGGTTAAATAGAGAGAGCAAGTAGCAGAGCAGTCTTGATCGTGAGCATGCAATCAGAGACTTCCTCTATAGGCGCAAAGGGTGGCCTACAGAGGGCTTCAAGCACCACAGCAAGGTCCCAGGTAGGAACCCGGGGGCGTACCCGAGGTCTCAACCTCAGTGCACCGCGGAGGAAACAAATCACTAAGGGGTTTTTACCCACAGTCAGTCCCCCAATAGGTGAGTGGTAGGCCGAAAGTGCCGCCACATAAACCTTAAGGGTGGAATGAGTTATCCCTGTAGAAAAGCGGGTCTGCAGGAACTCCAGAACTGTACCAATCGGGCAGTTGACTGGATCTATCTGGCGGTCTCTACACCAGGAGGAAAAAAGTTTCCACTTCAGGGCATAAAGTTTCCTCGTAGAGGGAGCTCTAGATTGAAGGATGGTCTCAACAACCTCAGTTGAGAGACCCGAAGCTATGAGTTGTGCCCCCTCAGGGGCCACACCCACAGCTTCCACATTTCTGGACGGGGATGCAGAATGGAGCCGTCCGCTTGAGAGAGAAGGTCCCTCCTGATCGGGATTTCCCATGGAGTACCGTCTAGGAGGGAGATCAGGTCTGAGAACCACGTTCGACCCGGCCAAAACGGGGCTACCAAGAGTAGCTGGACCCCGTCCCGGCGCACTCTTTCTAGAACTCCCGGGAGCAGAGCAATCGGGGGAAAAGCGTACAGATGTAGCCTCGGCCACGTCTGTAACATAGCGTCCAGTCCCAGCGGAGCTGGAGGAACTAAAGAGTACCAGAGGGGACATTGCGATGTCTTCTGAGTCGCAAAGAGGTCCACCTGGGCTCGACCGAAAATGCTCCATATCTGCTTCACCACCTCGGGGTGAAGCATCCATTCCCCAGGCCTTGGCCCCTGCCTCGACAGGATGTCTGCTCCCACATTCATGTGGCCAGGGATATGAGCTGCTCTTAATGATAGCAGTTTGCCCTGGCACCACAAGAGGATCTGGTACGCCAGTTTGAACAACGGCCGTGAGCGCAGACCCCCTTGATGGTTGATGTAGTACACAACCGTTGTGCTGTCGGTGCGTACAAGCACATGATGGTTCCGTAGGTCTGGGAGGAAGTGTTTTAAAGCTCGAAACACGGCCAGCATCTCCAGGCAGTTGATGTGCCAAGGGAGATGGCGGCCTGTCCACAGACCGCGGGCTGAGCGGCTACTCATGACCGCCCCCAACCAGTGAGGGATGCGTCTGTCGCTAGCATTACGCGGCGGCAAGGAGCTCCCAGCACTGGGCCCTGGGAAAGGAACCCGGGTTTCTTCCATATGTCTAAGGCACGTAAGCAACGCTGCGTGACCTTGATTGTGCGGAACGGATTTCCCCTCGGGGAAAAACCCTTGGTTTTGAGCCACCACTGTAGGGGCCTCATGTGCAGTAGTCCGAGAGGTATAACGTAGGAGGCTGCTGCCATCAGACCCAAAAGTACTTGAAACTGTTTTACAGTGAGTAGCTGGCCTAGCTTGATTCCTCTGACTGCCGTGAGAATCGAATCGATCCGAGCAGGTGACATTCGTGTCCGCATCGTGATTGATTCCCACACTACACCTAGATAAGTGGTTCTCTGTAATGGAGATAGCACACTTTTCTTGGCATTCAGTCTTAACCCCAAGTTTTTCATGTGAGCAAGAACAACATCTCGATGTTGAGCTGCTAAATGTTCTGACTGGGCCAAAATCAGCCAATCGTCAATATAGTTTAGAATGCGGATGCCCTGGAGTCTCAGAGGAGCCAGCGCAGCATCTACACACTTTGTAAAGGTGCGGGGTGAGAGGGCTAGGCCGAAGGGAAGCACTGATATTGGTAAGCTTCGCCCCTGAAAGCGAACCTCAGGAACTTCCTGTGTTGGGGAAGGATGGAGATGTGAAAGTAAGCGTCTTTCAAATCTATCGTGACGAACCAGTCCTCAGACCTGATATGCGACACGACTTGATTGACTGTGAGCATTTTAAACTTCAGTCTCTTGACTGAGCGGTTCAGACGGCGGAGATCTAAAATTGGCCGCAGCCCTCCATCCTTCTTGGGGACAATGAAGTAGCGGCTGTAGAACCCTGACTCTCTGTCTTGAGGAGGGACCACCTCGATGGCCTCCTTCCTCAGAAGAGAAACTACTTCCTGCTCCATAACCAGAGCCTGCTTGGGACCCACAATTGTGGGAAAAATTCCCTCGAAAGGCGGCGGTGGAGTGCCGAATTGGATGTAATACCCTTTCTCTACAGTGTGCAGGACCCATGTAGACACATTTGGCAGTAGTTTCCACGCTGCTACAAATTCTACTAAGGGAACCAGCCTCTCGAGACTGTCTCTGGTTGTAATTGAGGCCCCCGTAGGGGCGACGAGCACCTCAGTCCCGCTACGTTGCCGGGCGGGAAAACATGAGGCATAAGCTCGCTGGAGACTGCCACGCCCTGTAGCTCTGGCAGGGGTAGCTGACAGGTCGGGCCTAGTCTTGGAGGTCCCTGACCCAGAGCGCCGCAAATCCCTGCCTCTAGGTGTTTCTGGATGTCTCGGTCAGTTTCTGCTCCCGGCCAGCAGCCTCGGTGGCAATAACGCGGCGAGGGAGGTACCGCTGGAACGCCACCGCTTGTTTGCGAGCCTCCTGGTATCTGCTGACCACAGAATCGACTGAGTCGCCGAACAGACCAGAAGGCTGTAGCGGGGCGTCCAGAAGGAAGACCCTCTCTTTCTCCTTCATATCCGACAGGGTCAACCAAAAGTGTCTCTCCGCGGCTACTAGGGCTGCCATAGACCGCCCTACTGCTCGGGCGGACTCCTTTGTAGCGCGGAGAGCCAGATCAGCGGTACGACAGAGTTCTAACACGTCAACTTCCTCGCCGTCGTTTAGCTCTTTGAGCAGGTCAGCCTGGTATGCCTGCAGCACTGACATGGTGTGCAAACAGGCTCCAGCCCGTGGCTGTGTACGCCTTGCCCACCAGCGCTGAAGATGTGCGTAGCGGCTTGGAGGGCAAGGATGGTGCCTTCAAAGATGATGCCGTGCCAGGAGATAGATAGCTGGCTAATGACTATTCAACTCGCGGCATCATCTTATACGCGTTCTCGTCGAGCCCCGCCACGTTGCCTTAATAGTCAGAGGTGGGGACAAACAGGCAGGACGAGAACAGTCTTCCCCAAGATCTTGATATCTCATCATGGAGATCAGGGAAGAAGGGAAGGCTCCTCCTTAGAGGTGGTTGCTTTGTCCGCAGAAAGCGTTCATCTAGTCTGCTTTTCTGCAGCTCATGTTGTTTCTCGGCGGGCCAGTCGATGTTAAGTTTAGTGACTGCGCGAGTAACCACCTCTAAGAGCTCCTCATATTGGGGCGAACGACTGGTGAGGAGACCGTCGTTCATCAGCGACGGTCTCCACGTCACCATCCTCAGAGGAAGACAGGAGAAGCATCAAGCCCTCATCCCGGGGGGAAGTATCCGCAGAGCGGGCTTCCACAACCTGTGAGAGAGCTGTAGATCTGCCGGGTAAGAGAGGAGATAGGGGTTCACCCGTCTCCATCCCCTCCAGCAAATCTAACTGCGAACCCCACGAGTGCCTCTCAGCCTCGGCTGCAGCGGGGCCAGCACCGCGGTGAATGCTTGTGAAGGCTCCTTTCTCAAAAAGAGCCTTCCGGGAGCGAAGCACGCGAACAGGAAGCAGATCGCAATGCTGACAGCCAGCCCCCTTGAGGGCTGACTCAGCGTGCTCCGCTCCCAGGCAAACCACACATAAGCTGTGTGTATCCCTGCCAGTGATGTAGCGTTGGCAGGGAGGAACACACCGCTTATAATGTGATTCACCCTCGCTCACTCTAACTTTGTCTTTCTCTTTTTTGCCCCTAGTTTCAGACATTATCACTCAAATAAAAGGTGTGCTAACTTGCACAAAAAAAGGAGTGATGACCAAGACACAGACACACAGAGCGCTTCGCTGAAATGAGAGAAAGCTGACGCTGGCTCTGTCGCACGTGCTTTTATACTTCCTGGTCGCTTATGTCACCCCGCCTGTGATGTCACTCCCACCTTCGGATTGGTTAGACACACGATATTCAGAGCGTGGTTCGCCAATGGCGTTCCCCATAGCGCTTGACGCAGCTGAGTTCCCGGAAGGGAACTTGGTAGTGAACTAGGTCTGCACGGTGTGTCATAAACCAACTTTCGAAAATGTACCGTCTGAAGGCATAACTTGAGTGGAGGGGACATTGTGCTATCAGCCCCAACTCCTGAGCACAATGGTAGAGAAACTTATCGAAGGTTTCTGCATGTTTCTTGGCCTCCTGGAACCTACTGATGACCATATTGACGGATTCTCTAAATAGGCCAGAAGGCAACACTGGGGCATCAATGAAGAACACCTCGATCCTATCCTTGATTGTCATAAGGTTTTGCCACAGATGTCTCTCTGCAGTAACCACAGCAGCCATAGAACAACTTAAGAGACAGGTCAATGACTCGGTGTAGTTCTATAAATGCCTCCTCACTAATACTTCTGCTCATGTTCAGGTTTTTTGACAGGTCAGCCTGGAATGCCTGCAGAACCCCCATGGTGTGCAGGGCACCACCAGCCTGACCCACTTCCTGGAACGCCTTTCTCTCCAGTGTGGATGTTGTTCTCCATGGCTTGGTGAGGAGTGTCAGCTTTTTGAGCAATAGCCTGTGACCATGTGATAAACCTGTGACCTGTGACCTGTGATAGCTTAAGGTGCCATCATATACCCCCAACATCACAAAGACACAAGGGGATTAAAGTTTACTTAATGAGTGAGGTAACTTCTTAAGAGCCTGAGAGAAAGGGATGTGCCCATCTCTCGCTTCATGAGCCCCATGATCTTAACAAGGGTGCAGAGCCTCGCTCCTCCTGAAAGAAGACAAACTCAGCGTCCTCGAGGGCAAGAAAAGCGTGTTCTTCCCCCAAGCACTCTAAGATGAGATCACATGGATCATCCTCAGAGCTGTACACATGGCGGCAAGCATCTCCTCATGGATTCCTTAAACATGATTTCAAGGATTTTAAAGCTTTCAGAACACTTTCTAAAAAGTCCCTCTATATATATACTGCACACACAATGTGCTCTCTGAAGACAAAGAAACCTGAAGGTGTGTCTGTTTCACATCTATTTATAAACTTTCAGGTGTTCACATTCCAATGATGTCACCAATTGACATTTATTTGGGACAAATTCTTGGTGTGTTTGCCACCCCTGCTTCACATTCTTGGGGCAGTCATGGCCTAATGGTTGGACTTGTAATACAAAGGCTGCAGGTTCAAGTCTCACGTCCAGCAGGGACTGTCACTGTCGGTGAGGGGAGTGAATAACCAGGGCTCTCTCCACCCTCAATACCATGACTGAGGTGGTACCCCCTGAGCAAGGCACCAAAACCCAAACTGCTCCCCAGGTGCCGCGGCAATATGGCTGCCCACTGCTCTGGGTGTGTGTTCACAGTGTGAGAAGAATGTTCTCATTAGCATCAATGAAACGCAGCATCAAGTGTAACGAAAATGTGCAACATCACTTTTACACAGTGATATGTAAAGAGTATACTTTGGATGGCTGACCTGCGTTTACTCTGGCTGAATCAATCTGTCCTAGGAGGCAGACAGAGCCTGTCTAGATATGTTTATGTAAGATCCAATCATGAGTTCTGTGCTCACTACACTATTAATGATGTCATAAAACTGCTGAGTGCTTTTCTCGGCTAATGAGACGAGACCTTAGCTCTGACAGTGTCTTAAACAGATGGTGCTACGAATTTCAAGCTGTCATTGTACAGTATTTTCAACCTCACATTCTTCTCTTAATAGAATAATTAATTATCATATGAGTGGTTCATAAAGCCAAAATCATTTCTAACCATAAATGATGAGTTTCTTCCTTTGAGAGGGAAATTTCATGCATATTTCATCATTACCATCTTACATCTATAGGTGGTCATGTTTTGTTTTTTGTTTTTTTCTATTAATATTAGCTTAAAAATGCAGCACCAAGCTTTGAAATTAATTTTAAGGAGTAAGCATAAAATTATTTGCACCACCAGACCTGTAAAAACGTTTTCAAACAGGTTTTCCAAAAACTCCCTACTCTTTAGAGAGAAACAACAGATTTCACAGTAAATGATCTAATTTTCAGCAGTAAGAATAAAAAGTGTTTTAAAGCTTGTTGTTTTGTAGAACATCACAGTTATATATTATATGAAAACAGTAGGGTCTGTAGATAGGGGGTATGTGTTATTTAATAAAAATATAATTATATTTTCAGAATTACATAATTTTTTTTTTCTCAAACATAGTCGGTGGGGTAAAACACCCCAGGGAGCAATGGGCAATTGCTGTAGTTACTCTGTTCTGAACATCAAATCCTATTTTCCCATCAAAGAATTGGAGTTGGTTGAATAAAAATATTTGGATTTTATATTTAAAATTTACCTCAAGTTAGCATCAGGTAGCATCAAACTCTAAGATGTATTATAGATGGATAGTTCACCGAAAATTAAAGTCATCATTTATTCACACTCATGTTGTCCACAATTATTATTAAAAACTATTGAGTTTATTTGTCCTGTTGGACACAATTTTATTTTATTTTTTATTTTTTGAAGAAGAAGAAGAAGAAGAAGAAGAAGAAGAAGAAGAAGAAGAAGAAGAAGAAGAATAAGAAGAAGAAGAAGAAGAAGAAGAAGAATTGATTATATTGAATAATTAATTATATTGAATACTATATAATGCATCATTGATTATTCTTCTGGAAGGTCTTATCAATGTTCCAAGTTTTGTGGTAGTTTGGTGATAGGTTAAAATAGGTTAAAGCTTATCATATTTGAAAGATAATTATCCATTTTTGACCCTATTTGTAATTATTCTTCACACACACACACACACACACACACACACACACACACACACACACACACACACACACACACACACACACACACACACACACACACACACACACGTTGGGTTTACATGTTTTATGGGGACATTCCATAGGCGTAATGGTTTTTATACTGTACAAACCGTACTTTCTATCGCCCTACACCTACCCTATACCTAAACCTAGCCCTCACAGGAGATTGTGCACACTTTTACTTCCTCAAAAAAAACTCATTGTGCATGATTTATAAGCCTGTTTCCTCATGGGGACCTAAGAAATGTCCCCACAAGGTCAAAATCTACTGGTATTCCTATCCTTGTGGGGACATTTGGTCCCCACAACGTGATGAATACCAGGTACACACACACACACACACACACACACACACACACACACACACATATGCGGTTTATGGACACTATCCATAGGTGTAATGGTTTTTATACTGTGCTAACTGTATTTTCTACCGTTCTACCCCAACCCTACCCCTTAAAGCTACTCATCACAGGAAACTACTGGCAATTTTTAAATTTTATTTAAAATGTACAAAATTTAGTATGTATTTTCAGACTTTTGGTTTATGTTTAACATATTTACGTTGTAGTGATTATACACATTTATGTCCCAATAAACCATATATACCAGAACAACACACACATATACTGGTTTCTATTGTTCCCTTCCAGGAACGTCGAGCTGCGTTGAAACGCTTTGGGAACGCCCCCAGTGTGACCACGCTCTGAATCACGTGTATAATCCATCCAATGGAATCGCATGACGTCACCGGCGTGATGACGTCACCGACCAGGAAGCTTAAAAGCACGTTCGGTGAGAACAGCGCTAGCTTTCTGCCATTCAGCAAGCAACACTCCAACCCAACATGCCTGAACGACTACCGCCCTGTAGCACTCACACCCATCATTATGAAGTGCTTCGAGCGGCTGGTCCTCTCACACCTCAAGGGCTCCCTCCAATCCACACTGGACCCACACCAGTTTGCCTACCGTGGCAATAGGAGCACAGATGATGCAGTCTCCATAACGCTGCACTCTGTACTCACACACCTGGACAATACAAACACTTATGCATGAATGCTGTTTGTTGATTTCAGCTCAGCATTCAACACTGTCAGACCCTCTAAGTTAATCACTAAACTTAGAGACCTGGACATTAACATTTCACTGTGTAACTGGATTATGGACTTTCTGACCAATAGACCTCAGCATGTTAGGTCAGGCCACATCTCCTCCACTACTCTCACGCTCAACACTGGTGTACCACAGGGTTGTGTGCTGAGCCCCTTCCTCTACTCCCTCTTCACCCACGACTGCAGGCCTGTGTATGGATCTAACACCATCATCAAGTTTGCAGACGACACTACGGTGATCGGTCTCATCAGCAACAACGATGAGACTGCCTACAAGGAGGAGATTCAGCACCTGGCCATGGGGTGCACAGACAATAATCTGCTCCTTAACACCACCAAAACCAAGGAGCTCATTGTGGACTTCAGGAAGGGAAGAAGAGGTTCACACGAACCCATCCACATCAATGGGATGGCTGTTGAGTCTGTTTCATCTTTTAAGTTCCTGGGGACCCACATTTCGGAGGACCTATCCTGGACCACCAACACCTCCAGCCTGGTCAAGAAGGCTCACCAGAGCCTGTTCTTCTTGAGAACACTTAAGAAGAACCAGCTGTCCTCAGCTATCCTGGTGAACTTCTATCGCTGCACGATAGAAAGCATCCTTACGAACTGTGTCACAGTCTGGTACGGAAGCTGCTCTGTTGCGGAGCGTAAGGCACTGCAGCGGGTGGTGAAAACTGCCCAACGCATCATAGGGACTCCACTTCCATCCATTGAGGACATTCAGAAGAAGCACTGTTTGCGTCGAACACGCAGTATTCTTAAGGATTCCTCTCACCCCGCCCACAAACTGTTTTCTCTCCTGCCTTCCGGCAGGCGTTTCAGATGCCACAGGACAAAAACTAGCAGACTGAGGGACAGCTTCTTTCCCAGAGCTGTCTACTTATTGAACTCTGCCCCCCACTGACAACTCTGCCTCCCTCACACACCCTACACACTCCCCACTACCATTGCACTACTTAATATTCATTGCACTACACTGTACATACCCATTTGTAAATGCACATTTCCTTTGCACATATACATATTGTAAATCTGTGATAAATCTACACGTCTATTTGTAAATTCTGCTTTAGTAAACAGCAACCTGTATATTATGTTCAAATCTACCTGCAATTTACATTATAGTTAATAGCAACCTGTATATTGTGTTCATCTATTTATACATTCTAATTGTAGTTAATTGTTATGTGTAAATTATGTTCACAGTACTTCATAATTCTATAAGTGCACTTATAACTTATAAATTGTACCTATCCTGCACTTGCTGCTTATTGCACTCCTGGTTAGACCTAAACTGCATTTCGTTGCCTTGTACTTGTACATGTGTAATGACAATAAAGTTTAATCTAATCTAATCTCTGTGTACTGCTACTCTCTGTTTGTATGCACAATTGCATACCCTTTCTTTTTGAGAGTATTCAGTTTGTCTTGTTATGTCTGTCCAAGATAAGCAGCAACATCACAGGCCATGTGTTCCTCCTTGCCCTCGTTTTATTACGGGTGAGGACACACACGGCTTGTGTGTTGTCTGTATGGGAGCGGAGCATGCAGCATCAGCCCTCGAGGGGGCTGGTTGCTTGCATTGTGAGCGCATGCCTTTGCGTGTGCTCCGCTCCCGGAAGGCTCTCTTCGAGAAGGGAGCCTTCACCAGCGTTCCTCGCGGGTCTGGTCCCGCTTCCGCAGAGGCGGAGCGGCGATTGCACTCGTGGGGATCGCAATTGGATCTGGTAGTGGGTTTGGAGACGGGCGAGTCCCTATCTTCTGCCTCACCTACCAGATCCATCACCCGCTCGCTGGGGTCGGAAGCCTGCTCTGCGGTTTCTTCCCCCCGGGGAGAGGGCGCGGCGCTCCTCTTATCTTCCTCCGAGGAGGTGGATGTAGAGGGCGCCGATGAGGATTCACCCCCTCAATCTCCACAGTATGAGGAGCTCTTAGAGGTGGTCACTCGTGCCGTTGCCACGCTAAATCTTGAGTGGCCGGCCCGAGAGACAAGCCGAACCGCAGAGAAGCAAGTTGGATGAGCGCTTTCTGCAGTCTCGGCCACCACCTCTGTGCCGAAGCCTTCCATTTTTCCCCAACCTCCACACCGAGGTGTCGAGGTCGTGGGGAAAACCTTATTCTTCGCGGCTCTACAGCCCCTCCGCTGTCCAAAGAAAGCTACGCTAATGTGGAGGGGCTGTCTGAGCATGCGTATAAGGCGATGCCCCGGGTGGAACAGACGCTTGCGAGCTATCTGTCCCCCGAAGCGGCATCGTCCTTGAAGGCTCCGGCGCTGCCCTCCAGAGCATTAAAAACAACTTCGGCTCTGGTGGGCAAAGGGTATGCGGCAGTAGGTCAGCCTCGGCTCTGGTTCCCCACGATTGATTGAGTGTAAATTTTTAAATTAAAAAGTATTAAATGAATGCCATGGTACTGGGACAGTAAAGCCCTCCTTACACCTACCCTAAGCCTAATACTTTATTTCCTACTTTTTTAATATTTCCTTAGTTTTTATTGAAAAAAAAGTCTTTCCGATGTGATATGGTTTTTTTAAAAGTGAAAAAAAAAAGTTTTGCAAAAGGCAAATTCACACTCAGGTCGATTGTGTCAAGAAGATAACGGTAAGCGGTTTACCATGTATGTGTTGCAAGACATTGTGCAATTGTTTATTTTTATTTTTTTATTGGTTTCTGTGTGCCTAACAAAAGTCTGTAATAACAGGAGAGAGTTATCTAACACTACCATTGATCACGCACCTATCAGCGGAACTAATTGGATCATGATAATAAGCCATAATTAGCCAGAATATGGCATTGATTGGCCTTTTTATACTATATAAACCAGTAAGTCAAAAAGAAAAGAAAAAATATGTCTGATATGACTGAAGTCATATTACTGTTTGTTGTATGTAGAATGAACTAAATGTGGTAACTGTAAATCGGGTGTGTTTCTGGGTTGCTGAATCTCTTCGAGGTGGACATAAAATCAATGGGATTGTTTAATTAATGCTGCAGTAACAAGGTACCAAGTTTCCAAACAAATCACCTTCACTCTTGTTTAGTAGCAAGTGCACACTGTGCTTTACAACGACATTGTATTAATTATTAAGGCCCTCAAGCGTTACGCCATGTCTCCATGTTGTGCTCAACGATTCAACATGGCAAACAAAGGCACGACAAAGGAGTCCTTTTTATGGAGGCCATCTGCAGTGCCGGTGTTAACAATAATTTTGCCTGGTTTGAGTTGTAAGCAAGATAAGCTCAGTCTGAATTATATCAGCAAGCTCACAAAGATACCTTTTGCGTACGATCAAGCATCTCTAAGGGTACAAACGGAGTTAAAACTGCTTTCAAGCCTACCAGTAAAAAAACAAATGCCTCTATTGTAGACACAGAACAAACACTTAAAAATATTTTATGGATCCACTGTGTATTGCAAGGTCATGCAGACAAGCATGCTACAAGATTTGCTGCTCATATACAAAAAAAGAAAAAAATCTGCTTTATTTTTGTGAAGTACAGGTCCTGTGAGTTCACGTAAACTGTTGCTATTTGAAACATGGTCAGAATGAAATATCAGTTATACCAATACATAGATTAAATTTGCATTGCACCACAAGGTTTACAGGCATTCATTCTGTAGATGACTAAAATATGCTATGTCCTGATGAAACACCAACAAATACTTTTTACCATGCAATTTTTTATGTCAACCTAAGTGAAAGATCAAGCACATAATAATAAAACATAATAATAGTTGCTGTTATTATTTAGAACAATAATAATAATTAAAGCTGCAAGCAGCGATGGTAGGGCCCTCGCACTCGGGCTCACCGCCGATCGGTGGCGAATGGTGGGCACTATGCTATTAACACAGTAAATGTAGGAGGAATATGTCAAAGTCATTGATATGTGCCAATCTTCCTGCTGCCAGCTGGTGGCGCTATGCCTATAACTGAATATTGGCATGCGTATGTCTTCAGGCCAGCGCTTTTATCAAACATATGAAGTTTGGTGAAGATTGAACATGGCATGCTTGAGTGTAAGTCATGACATATCCTGCTGCCAACAGGTGGCGCAATTGCGGAATATTGGGTTTTAGATGTCTTCAGGCATGTACATTGCATGTTTAAGTTAGTGTAAAACAAGTAATTTGCTGTTGCCAGCTGGTGGCACTATGACTATAACTGAATATTGGCATGAAAATGTATTCAGGCCAGGACTCTTATCAAACATATTAAGTTTGGGGCTGATTGGACATTGCATGCCTGAGTTACAGTAACTTCCTGTTTCATTGCATTAAGAGTATGCTTTAGCACTTAGCTAAATGTTGCTAACATGTTTCTAGCATGTTGCTACCCTATTTAACACTTGTTGATATTTTTAAAATGTTGCTGGGCTTCCACAACAGTATTAAACGTGACTTCCTGTTGCCAGCAGGTGGCACTATGACTATAACTGAATATGGGCATGGGCTTGTGTTCAGGCCAGGACTCTTATCAAACATGTTAAGTTTGGGGCTGATTGGACATTGTATGCCTGAGTTAGAGTAACTTCCTGTTTCATTGTATTATTAGCATGCTTTAGCATATTAGCTAAGTGTTGCTAGCATGCTTTACTATGTTTGTAGCATGTTGAATATTAAAGGTTGTATCAGCGATTTCTAGCCTAAAACATAAAGTGTCAATTTCAGCTGAGCTTTCTTCACGATCCGCTCACTGCCTGCCCCATAAATTGTCTGTGAAAAAAACGCATCTCTCTGGTCAGCCTAGGGTCCGAGACATGCCAAAAAAACAATCGGCGCTATCAACTATTGCACAGATAAACAAACTGTGTTCCAACCAATCAGCGTCAGGGGTTTGGTGTTGTGGACTTTCCTACTGGTGCAGGGATGTGAGGGAGGCGGAGCGAAAGTCCACAACACCAAACCCCTGACGCTGATTGGTTGGAACACTGTTTGTTTATCTGTGGAAAGGTTGGTAGTGCCGATTGTTTTTTTTGGCATATCTCGGACCCTAGGCTGACCAGAGAGACGCGTTTTTTTCACAGACAATTTATGGGGCAGGCAGTGAGCGGATCATGAAGAAAGGTCAGCTGAAATTGACACTTTATGTTTTAGGCTAGAAATCGCTGATACAACCTTTAAGTTTGGGTCAGATTCGACATTATATAAATGAGTTACAGCAATTTCCTTTTGCATTTGTATTAATAGCATGCTTTAGCTCTTAGCTAAGCTTTGCTAGCATGTTTTAACATGTTGGTAGCATGTTGCTAGCCTATTTAAGACTTGTTAATGCTTTTCAATATGTTGGTAGGAGTCCGTAACAGTGTTAAACATGTCACTTCCTGTTGTCAGCAGGTGGCGCTATGACTATAACTGAATATGGGCACTGACGTGTATTCAGGACCGGACTGTTATCAAACATGTGAAGTTTGAGGCAGATCGGACATCGTATGCCTGAGTTATAGCAATTTCCTTTTTCATGGCGAAACATCAAAGTTTGTCCGGCCGCCACGGACACGCCCTTTGACGAAAACTCTAAAGCTTCACAATTTAACATCGCAAAGGCCTTATGATGACACTCAGCAAATTTGAAGATGATCGGATAAAAACTGTAGGAGGAGTTCGTTAAAGTACGAGGCCTGAAAATGGCAAAAACTGCACAAAAATCTTACAGGAAATTCAATATAAGGGACTTCCTGTTGGGTTTCGGATGTTGCACCAGGAGACTTTTTGTAGGTATTGGTGTGTTACATGTGTGTACCGAGTTTCGTACATGTACGTGAAACGCAGCTCGAGGCGCACTCCGTTGAAATTTCATAGGTGGCGCTATCGAGCCATTTTGGCACACCCACTTCTGAAAACCATATCAGATGTAAATTTTCGCCAGGTCTGATCCGTTTGCAAAGTTTCGTGAGTTTTCGAGCATGTTTAGGCCCTCAAAAAGACTTTTCATTTTGGAGAAGAAGAAGAAGAATTAAAGCTGCGAGCAGCGATGAACGGGCCCTCGCTCCCGGGCTCACCGCCGACCGGTGGCTTTAGGAAAACAGCAAACGGTGGGCAGTATGCTTTTAACACAGTAAATATACAAGAAATATGTCATAAGTCATTTAAATGTGCCAAACTTCCCGCTGGCAGCTGGTGGCGCTATGCCTATAACTGATTATTGGCATGTAGATGTGTTCAGGCCAGCACTATTATCAAACATATGAAGTTTGGTGCAGATTGATTTTGGTATGTTTGAGTTAGTGAAAGATATGATATATCCTACTGCCAACAGGTGGCGCTATGATAATATCTGAATATTGGCATTTAGGTGTCTTCAGGCCAGGACTCTTACCAAACCTGTGAATTTTGAGGCAGATCGGACATTTTATGGCTGAGTTATAACAACTTTTATGTCCATGGCGAAACAACAAACTTTGTAAGGCCGCCACTTACGCCCTTTAACTCAAGATCTTAACAATTTAACATCTCTAAGGCTTCTAGATCAGACTGACCAAATATAATGTTGATATCATTAAATCTCTAGGAGGAGTTTGCTATAGACCTAAACCCCTGCAAGGACTTCAGATAATGCCAACTGTGAACCAATATGCTACATTTTTCCTTTATTCTGATGATGAAGATAAGAACATGATTCATGATAATAACAAAATGTTATTATTGCTTGCTTTACGCCCACCATTTCTGCTTAAATGTCATCGTTACCTATCTGTACAATTTGTATGTGGATATTGCTTTGCTGGTAACTCCTGTTATAATACATCACTCTTAAGCGCTACATAACTAAGAATCAATTAGGAAAACGGTGCCCAGTTGGCACATGCATTCACAGTAACCCTCAGCCAGTTTGGATTTAAAGTTTACAGAATTGAAAGGGTTAAACTTTAAAATCAACACACAGACACATACACACTAAATATACAATTTTACCATCCAGTTTCATTTGTTAACATTGTTAACATGAACAATAATTAAATAGCATTTATTAATGTTAATTAATATTAACCTAAAAAAGTACTCATATATTGTTTAAAGGTAAATTAGTATCTTTTAACATTAGTTTATGTACTGTGAATTAACATGAACATAAACACAGTTCATGTGGGTGTACAGCAATACACAATAAAGTGCTCTATAAACGCTTCATTCTTTCAAAATATCTTTAAAAATCAAGTTGGGTATTGTAATGGGGCGATATATAAATATAACTCATCTTAAAATGGTACAATTTTCAGATGTTTTGAACAGATAACAGCAAAGTTTGTTTTGTTGTCAAAGTTTGTCTTGAAATTGTTAGTGTTTTTTTTATTGAATCTAAAATTTAAATTATGAAAATAAATGTCTATCAATGAAGATAAATCGCTCATGCTAAAAAGTTGTATTTTTCTTAATCTTTTGCTATGTGACTGAATAGGACAAGTTCATGGTACAGTTCAGTAAAAAATAAATAAAAAAACAACAACTGCAATATACAAAGAATGAAATAGTTCGTGACACTTTATATTTTCTCAAAGATCAGACTCTCAAAGTTCAGACATATTTATGTAGAATACACTACAGCAATGTGCAATGTGCATCTTCCTCAAAGATGGTCTTAAGCAAAACAGCATGTTCCACTGGTCTCTCTCCCTTTCACCCCTCCCCCCTTCAGTCACTCTTCTAGTGACTGAACACAGACAGTCAGCCCAGTGACAGCAGGTTGCTGATTTCTTTTTTTAATTTTCTTTAATTCATAGAAGCTTGAATAATTATGATATTACCAGCACTTGCTCATAATGATTAGATCTCTGTGTGAAAAAAGTTTTAAAGAGTTTGGATTCTGCACTTTAAAGATATAAAAAATTAGGGTTATGTTTTTTACTACATCTTTAAAAAATCACCACGTCAACACCGTTCAAGATATCCCAAATCCGCTCACAATTTAACATCTTCAGAATCTTCTCTTCATGTTAAAAAAGTTTGGTGTGAAAAGCTTGTTGTTCTTAGAAGGAGTGTGAATTTGTTTACAGCCTGATTTTTCAAAAAATCCACATTCAAATCAAAATAGCCGGCTTCCTGTTGGTCTAAGCTAATGAGTTTAATTTAGAAAGTTGTCCAAATTGATGAGAACAATATATGTACAGAGTTTGGTGACTGTAGGAAAAACTAACCCCCCAACTTTTGTCAAAAGATGGCGCTATAGAGTGCCTGCTCCACGCCCATTTATGACCTTTTGCCAGTGTCTAACTATCATTAATATTGATGTGTGTGTTGAGTTTCATGAAATTCTAAGCATGTTATCTGCCTCGAAAAGACAGGAATCTAATTTTAAAGTTTGACACATTGCCATGGCAACAGCATTTGATTTATCATCGACCCCTTTACATATTCTTATCGGCCGTGTTTTGACATGATTTTGATGAAGTTTAAAGAAAATCAAGTAAAATTAAAGCTGCAAGCAGCGATGGTAGGGCCCTCGCACTCGGGCTCACCGCCGATCGGTGGCGAATGGTGGGCACTATGCTATTAACACAGTAAATGTAGGAGGAATATGTCAAAGTCATTAATATGTGCCAATCTTCCTGCTGCCAGCTGGTGGCGCTATGACTATAATTAAATACTGGCATGTAAATGTATTCAGGCCAGGACTCTTATCAAACATATTAAGTTTGGGGCTGATTGGACATTGCATGCCTGAGTTACAGTAACTTCCTGTTTCATTGCATTAAGAGTATGCTTTAGCACTTAGCTAAATGTTGCTAACATGTTTCTAGCATGTTGCTACCCTATTTAACACTTGTTGATATTTTTAAAATGTTGCTTGGCATCCACAACAGTATTAAACATGTGACTTCCTGTTGCCAGCAGGTGGCACTATGACTATAACTGAATATGGGCATGGGCTTGTGTTCAGACCAGGACTCTTATCAAACATATTAAGCTTGGGTCAGATTGGACATTGTATGCATGAGTTACACTTATTTTTCTTTGTATTAATATCATGCTTTAGCTCTTAGCTAAGTGTTGCTAGCATGTTTTAACATGATTCTAGCATGATGCTAGCCTATTTAAAACTTGCTAACGCTTTTTAATATGTTGCTAGGAGTCCGTAACACCATTAAAGGTCACTTCCTGTTGTCAGCAGGTGGCGCTGTGACTATATCTGAATATGGGCATGTATATATCTTCAGGCCAGGAGTCTTAATAAACATGTGAAGTTTGAGGCTGATTGGACATTGCATGCCTGAGTTACAGTAACTTCCTGTTTCATTACATTAAGAGTATGCTTTAGCACTTAGCTAAATGTTGCTAACATGTTATAGCATGTTTCTAGCATGTTGCTACCCTGTTTAACACTTGTTGATATTTTTTAAATGTTGTTAGGCATCCACAACAGTATTAAACATGTTACTTCCTGTTACCAGCAGGTGGCGCTATGACTATAACTAAATATGGGCATGAGCATGTGTTCAGGCCAGGACTCTTATCAAACGTGAAGTTTGGGGCTGATTGGACATTGCATGCCTGAGTTACAGTAACTTCCTGTTTCATTGCATTAAGAGCATGCTTTAGCACTTAGCTAAATGTTGCTAACATGTTATAGCATGTTTCTAGCATGTTGCTACCCTTTTTAACAGTTGTTGAATTTTTTTTAAATGTTGCTAGGCATCCACAACAGTATTAAACATGTGGCTTCCTGTTACCAGCTGGTGGTGTTGTGGTTTCCCTCTTCCTCGATTGAAGAAACATTTTTGAGACTTGGGTTTTGATACCAAAAGAATAGACTTTATTGCCGAAACAATCAAGCCGAGCCCCTTCAGGAAAGCATCCACAGAGAACTAACTCAGCCTGGTTGAGGCAGGGTTTTTATACCTGCCTTCTCACGCACACATGTCAAACTAAATTCTTGGGGGTCCTTAGATTTACCATTATTATTATAAACAGATGTTCTTCCCTACCATGGACTAGCTAGAGGCCCCTAACATAACAAATTCTTCCTTACCCTTGCTTCTCTAGTGGGACACGGCCTAGCTAGTGGGCCTCAACATATATTTTGTCTAATGTCAAAACATATCATATAGCTTCATCATGTGGTCCACCATAAGTGACTTTTGTAATGTCTGCACATTCCATTCTCCTGCAGACCCTTAAACACCCAGAAAGACACATGATTATAATAGTGAAATAATTTGATGCATATATGGCTATAATCACATTGATTATACTTGATTCTGATTAATAAAAATCTACCTCACATTCCCCCTTTGAGACGTTTTACGTCTCACTTTCCCCACAGTGCTGTTTCATGATTCAGTTTTTTTCTCCAGTTACTACTACTCAGTGACTAACCAAAGTACTCTGAAGGGGTATTTATCTGTCTGCTTCTCCCTATGAAACATTTACCTCCTAATTTTACTACATCTAACCTTATGACATTTTTTATTACCATGTGGTGAGCTATTGAAGATTTCATGTTGAATTCACAGCTCTTCTGATCATGAACATTATACAAGGCCACATACATTGCAACATAGCTAGTGCTGAGAGGGCAATTAATCTAATGTGTTCAGCTTTCTACTGTAATTCCTTTAAACCAGTTTCATACCCATACATTATCATCAGTATTAATTTCTCTTGTGGTCAATCTTTCTATTGCTTTAGTCATGTTATGGATGCCTAGGTCTATCATGTGTTCATCTGCATCATTGTCTGGAATATATGTACAACATGTAGTCTCCACTATTGTACACATCCCCCGTAGATGCAGTGAGCTGGTCCAAGACGAGTTGGTTTCGCAGTGCTGTCTTACTCCTTGCAGGTCTTCCTTGATGCCGTCCATCATTACCTTTGTAGTGTTCATAAAACTTGTCAGTTCATACCTTGTCACTTCGACTTATCGACTTAAAGGCTATTTTATAATTGATGTTCTTTTGACACAGGGTTGTCTCTTCCCAAGCTTGAATATTTGCTGTGATCTTGCAGTGAAATTACTTTCATGCCGATTTCTCTTTTCGTCTTGGTCAGATGATTTCTTGCCTTGTTGTGGTTAATCAGTCTCCACCACATGTAGCTGGCATAGGTGTGGGCAGGATCTGGGTGGTCCAGCCAGTGTTCATCTCCTGCCTTTACTTCTCGGACTTCTCTGTCTTCTGAGTAGCAGTGAGCAAGATCAGAAGGATCATATTTGTTGCCATTATCTGCAGACTCGGGTCGGTCTCTAGGGATTCCTTTATTTTCCTCATCTTCCTGTTTAATTCAATATGTACCATTCTTGTCAGGTACTGCCATGTGACACCTGCTAACTTCTCCTTGCTGTCATTCGTTGGCCTGTACTGACCTCAGATTACTCCCACACAGTGATATTGCTGCGTGTTCAGCTCCCATACACCACTGTATGTTCATTCACCTTTGTCAGCCAGACGTCCCCCTTGGCATGGGGCAGCTGGTCAATTACTTTACTGATCTTTGTCACATTCGTCGTCTTCTTCCTCTCTCTTCAAGCAGCTTCTCAGTATGCAAAGTATGTTGTCTGATTTTCTCCCGTTTGACCAATAAAAATCTTCAACCTTCCCCCTTTGAGACTTATCAAGTCTCATCTTTGCATGTCTTTACTCAGAGTGTAGCTTCATTATTCAGTATCACTATCTGGTAACTAAGGTGGGTCACATTGCTTTATTAACAGTGACCAGACCATGGAGCAGCACTTGGTAAAGCTGCAGGACCAAAAACTCTTCTCCCCACTCATACACACTTGACTTTAGTGGAGAAGTAAAAAGATCCTGCCTTCCTAATATCAAAAGTTCTTTCATGACACAATTTTACATGTCTGCTTCATTCTCTGTCTTTGTCTTTTTCTTTTTGCGTTCTTTCTCGTTGTCTGTTCCAAGTTGCATTCTCTTTCGATTTCCTCTTTTCCATTTGTTGGCCTACATCTTTACAGGGTGACTCTTTATGAGCCGTTGTGATGGTCTTTCCCTCGTTGGCAAGAGAGGGTCGTTACTAGCACGCCCTTGATCCCTCGCTTCATGCTGTGTAGGGTTGTTGAAGCTGGCTGGCGCATTTTAAGTTGGGAGATTTGAACCTTGGTGTCACTCTACAACCATGTTGCTGATGTAAGATGCTCCCTTCATAACTGCTCCCTCAATGGTTCTTATTGGTGGAGCCAACCATTTCCTGGCCTTAATAGTGCTGTTACCTGGAAATGGAAACCTTCAGAATTTTTATTAGTGATATCAGACATGCTAATTTTTTCATCTGGCCTGTCGTCCTTCTTGGAGTGACCTGTGGAAATGTCAGGTGGGTTAAGGGCTGTCCTGGCCCTGGACTCTCATATCCATTATTATCAATACAATGAGCTGGGTTAATACCCATTTTTATACTAAAGATAACAATGTTACTATTTTTAATTAATTTCCAATTAATTCTCAACAATTTGCAAATTCAGTTTTCTCTTTGTTTTATAAGCTGAGTTCTACTATCATTGGATAATTTCTTAGGCATATCTTGCTCAATAGCATAAGCTTTTCAACCTGGAAAACACTTAACCCACTTAATTCTTGTTAACAATCAGAAAACAATATTTTTCATTTTGACACACAATCAGCTCTCTCATGATTTGCTGAAAAGGAAGTTAGATGTGGGGTGGACAGAGCAAGCTTGCTTTGCCTTCCCATGCAATACGCTGCGCAAGTGTGGCATTGTTTTTCTTTCTGCCACAACAATGACCTAGGTGCTGACCAGGAAACTTAACCAAATTCATCCATGGTCATAATTTTACTGGGCATAACTTGCCTTGTGGGCCCACATTTCAAATTTGTCTACAGCTGTTTGGCAAAATAATTGATTTGCCTCAGTGTCTCGTCAGACACTATCTTTCACTCCATATCACACCATTGCACATCATCATTCATTCTTTTCCTCTCCCTTTCACACACACTTTTTGGCTAATTTCATTTTTTATTTTTATTTTTGTGCAACCTTAGCTGATTGTGAATGAATGATTTTAGCCTCAGCTTTTGAATAGACTAACGTAAGCTTTTTTCATTATCAGCCTCTATTAAGTGTAGTTTTGGTTGTATTTCCTATAGGTTCTAAACATCATATTATGCAACTGGGTAACTTCTGTCCCCACAAAGTTTATTTAACATTGCTATGTAGACCTTTTTTTCTCATCAAAATCTAACAGATTATTTGGTTCAGAATAATTGTTCTAGGCATTGTGCAGTTGAGAGCCAACTGTAATCTCTCAAATGTCATTTATTTGTCTACTTTAAATTTTCATCATATACTTTTTGTTATTGCTCATTACCATCTTAGAGAAGAGCATAGAAGCTTTCTGCATAATAGGATCCATGGATATCAACATTTCTATCTCATTTCCCCCAGTGTTGACAGCATTTGTAATTTTCATGATTTTGGAACTTTATAGTTATTATTTTTCCTCAATCTATCCCCAAAATGTCCCTAAACAAAATGGAGTGACCAACATATTATTTTATCAGTCCTGTTTTTCCTACCAGACATCCTGTCTGCCCCCTTTTTTCCATAAAAGCTCAGCATTTGTATCGATAATTCAGCTGTACATTTCCCCTAGTTGGTTAATGAAATAACCCTCTCTATGCCAAATCCAGCTCCATTTTTATCTGATTGGTGAGTTGGGCACCCACTTTTGTTTGTCAAAATTCCTTTTTCTTTAAGACATAAGGCTGGACTGGTACCTAATGAAAAGCAGACCAAGAATGTTAGTTAAAACACAGAATTCAAAGAGCTGCTGTGAGACCAGTGAATAATCAATATTAAGTTATTAAATTAATTAACCAAATTTGAAGCAGTCTCTATAGTGATCATTAGATATGCAGCACCTCTGCACGTGATGGAAGTTCTTCTGTGTAGATCATCAGTCAATTGAAGCTGTTTGACTGTTGCACTGGGTCGCCAGTCTGTGATGGCAGTCAAAGGCTTGATGTTGGGTTGTATGTTCTCCGTTGTTTTTTGTTTCTCTTCAGTCTGGCTTTTGCTCGATCCTGCCAGAGTTTTGCATTTCCAGATGTTCTCTTCTTCCTCAGGAAAGGTTTCAAGTGAAGTCTCCCCTTTTCCTGTTTAAAGTCAGTCTTTCTCCATGCAGGAGTGTGTGTTCCTATTTAGGAGGGGGTTGAAAGTCCATCAGCCCCTCCCCCTTCTTCTCTCCACAGCCTTGTCTTTGCTTCTTCATCACAGTGTTAGACAGACTCCAGTTCTTTGCTTTCCTTTGTCAAGGCACTGTTCCCGAAGTCATCTGAAATGTTAACACTCAAGAGACTGCATTAATCAAATTGGATCTTAGTAAACTGTGACCTCAACTGTGTCTGAGCAATCAGCTCTAACTAATTTTCACTTTTCAGCCAAATCTTTCAATGGTCGTTTTCATCTGGTTAAAAACAGCAGTTCCCTTATTCTATTTTAGTAAAGCAAGTTCTTCATTGCGAAAATAGCAAGCAGTTTCTTCTTTGCAAAATGCAGAAAAAAGCTACCTTTTTTATCTAAGTAAACTACAATAAACCAAAATGATCCTTCTTCTTTCTACAACAGCATGGCATGCATATTGTGAAACAAAGATTTCCATCCTATTTTTTTCTTTTAAATTAATTTGTTCAGAATAATCTTGTAATGGTGAATTAATTTTTCCCTATAAGCATATACTTATTTACCAAGTTCCCTTACTATTGTAAAATGTCTATGGTCTTTAAATCATAATTTCTATTAACTTGGCCACCCAATCTTGTTCTTATTTCACATTGCATTAGACAAGTTATCTTTTAGTTAATTCAACCCCAAATCTCTGAAACTCTGTAATGGATTAACTTCCATACTGTCTTCCAGGGATAACAAGATACAAATTTTAGCCGTCATTAGATATTAAATATTATGTTCTTAAGCACGTGCAATCTTATTTATTCATCTATTAAGATAAATCATTAACTAATACTTCTTATTTTAATGAATCTCTTACTATAGTACTTTGCAAAGTCTATTTCTTTTACAATCATTAAACCAACATTTTCTTTATTTATTATTATCTATTAGTCCCTATTATTCAGGGCTCTCTCTTCAATCTGACCACACTCAAGTGTTTGTCCGGGAGGGGCACGCACATCTGGTCCCCCCTTTTCTGGAGTTTTTTTTTTCCCTCACTCACACAGACACAGACACAGACACAGACATTGACATACATTTACACAGACTTTTCTACACTCTTCTTGAGTGACCTGTCAGTTCTACTCGCTCTTTCACTGAAACTTTTCCTCCATACAGTAAAAAAGCAGTACTCTGAAGGATTTTTGCCTACCCGTGCAGACCTCTGTATCTTCCTGACTCCTCTACAGAGCGGTATCCATAGGACTTTCTTTATCTGCTTCACGTTTATTGCTATCCTCAAGGCCCACTTAACAATAAACACAGATCATACTCAGCTCTTACACAAAACAAATCAAATACACTTAAACAACTTAATATTCCCTGATACACTTCCTCAACACAGGGGAACAATCTGGCAAGTTTGCGCTCTGTCTCATTGATTCACTTCCTCTACACAATGAAGGCAACCCTTGCAGGATTTAAAGGTCTTCTAGCTCTTTTGCCCAGGACTTCTCTTTTAACACTTTAAACATCTAACATAAGCTTTACACTTATAAAAATATTAAAATCTGTATTCCCTATTCTTCTCAAAACCAAGTCAACAGAAAACACAGATCAATGCATGCATTTAGTTCTTCTGGAATCAAAACCCCTTTTTTGTTCTTTTAAATTTGGAAGAGCAAATATCTGAGTGTTCTTACCATCCGGGGCAGACCTGGCTGAACAACACAAACTAATTATGTAAGCAAAAACTGCCTACCTTTTTTAGTGGCCACGGTTTATGTTGCTCAGTCCAGACAGCCCAAAATGGTCTTTCACCCGTGCTCCTTTCCAATCCTGTTCGTGACGCCAAATGTTGTGGTTTCCCTCTTCCTCGATTGAAGAAACATTTTTGAGACTTGGGTTTTGATACCAAAAGAATAGACTTTATTGCCGAAACAATCAAGCCGAGCCCCTTCAGGAAAGCATCCACAGAGAACTAACTCAGCCTGGTTGAGGCAGGGTTTTTATACCTGCCTTCTCACGCACACATGTCAAACTAAATTCTTGGGGGTCCTTAGATTTACCATTATTATTATAAACAGATGTTCTTCCCTACCATGGACTAGCTAGAGGCCCCTAACATAACAAATTCTTCCTTACCCTTGCTTCTCTAGTGGGACACGGCCTAGCTAGTGGGCCTCAACATATATTTTGTCTAATGTCAAAACATATCATATAGCTTCATCATGTGGTCCACCATAAGTGACTTTTGTAATGTCTGCACATTCCATTCTCCTGCAGACCCTTAAACACCCAGAAAGACACATGATTATAATAGTGAAATAATTTGATGCATATATGGCTATAATCACATTGATTATACTTGATTCTGATTAATAAAAATCTACCTCAGTGGCGCTATGACTATAACTGAATACAGGCATGGGCGTGTGTTTAGGCCAGGATTCTTATCAAACATGTTAAGTTTGGGGCTGATTGGACATGGTATGCCTGAGTTAGAGTAACTTCCTGTTTTATTGTATTATTAGCATGCTTTAGCATATTAGCTAAGTGTTGCTAGCATGCTTTATTATTTTTGTAGCATGTTGAATACTAAGTTTGGGTCAGATTCAACAGTATATACATGAGTTACAGCAATTTCCTTTTGTATTTGTATTAATAGCATGCTTTAGCTCTTAGCTAAGTGTTGCTAGCATGTTTTAACATGTTTGTAGCATGTTGCTAGCCTATTTAAGACTTGTTAACGCTTTTCAATATGTTTCTAGGAGTCCGTAACAGTGTTAAACATGCCATTTCCTGTTGTCAGCAGGTGGCGCTATGACTATAACTGAATATGGGCACTGACGTGTGTTCAGGACCGGACTGTCATCAAACATGTGAAGTTTGAGGCAGATCGGACATTGTATGCCTGAGTTATAGCAACTTCCTTTTTCATGGCGAAACATCAAAGTTTGTCAGGCCGCCACGGACACGCCCTTCGACGAAAACTCTAAAGCTTCGCAATTTAACATCGCAAAGGCCTTATGATGACACTCAGCAAATTTGAAGATGATCGGATAAAAACTGTAGGAGGAGTTCGTTAAAGTACGAGGCCTGAAAATGGGAAAAACTGCACAAAAATCGTACAGGAAATTCAATATAACGGACTTCCTGTTGGGTTTCGGATGTTGCACCAGGAGACTTTTCTGTAGGTATTGGTGTGTTACATATGTGTACCGAGTTTCGTACATGTACGTGAAACGTAGCTCGAGGCGCACTCCGTTGAAATTTTATAGGTGGCGCTATCCAGCCATTTTGCCACACCCACTTTTGAAAACCATATCAGATGTAAATTTTCGCCAGGTCTGATGCGTGTGCAAAGTTTCGTGAGTTTTCGGGCATGTTTAGGCCCTCAAAAAGACTTTTCATTTTGGAGAAGAAGAAGAAGAAGAATTAAAGCTGCAAGCAGCGATGAACGGGCCCTCGCACACGGGCTCACCGCCGACCGGTGGCTTTAGGAACGCAGCAAACGGTGGGCAGTATGCTTTTAATACAGTAAATGTAGGAAAAATAGATCAAAGTCATTTAAATGTGCCAAACTTCCTGCTGCCAGCTGGTGGCGCTATGCCTATAACTGATTATTGGCATGTAGATGTGTTCAGGCCAGCACTTTCATCAAACATATGAAGTTTGGTGCAGATTGACCTTGGTATGTGTGAGTTAGTGCAAGATATGATATATCCTGCTGCCAATAGGTGGCACTATAATAATATCTGTATATTGGCCTTTAGATGTCTTCAGGCCAGGACTCTTATCAAACATGTGAAGTTTGAGGCAGATCGGACATTTTATGGCTGAGTTATAACAACTTTTATGTCCATGGCGAAACATCAAATTTTGTCAGGCCGCCATGGACACGCTCTTTAACGAAAACTCAAGATCTTCACAATTTAACATCTCTAAGGCCTCGAGATCAGACTGACCAAATATAATGTTGATATCATTAAATCTCTAGGAGGAGTTTGGTACAAGCCATTTCCTGTTGCCAACAGGTGGCGCTGTGATTATAATAGAATATAGGCCTTCAGATTGGTTCAGGCCAGGACTCTTATCAAACATGTGAAGTTTGAGGCAAATCGGACATTTTATGGCTGAGTTATAACAAGATTTATATCCATGGCGAGACCACAAAATTTGTCAGGCCGCCACGGACACGCCCTTCAACGAAAACTCATGATCTTCGCAATTTAACATCGCTAAAGCCTTTTTATTAGACTGACCGATTTTGGTGTTGATCTGTTTAAATCTCCAGGAGGAATTTGTTGCAGAGAACAGCATGACACTTCCTGGTGCCTGCAGGTGGCGCTATGAGTAAAACCGAATATGGGCATGTAGATGTCTTCAGGTCAGGAGTGTTATCACACATGTGTAGTTTGGGGCAGATCGGGCATTTTATGCCTGAGTTATAGCAACTTCCTTTTTCATGGCGAAACATCGAAATTTGCGAGGCCGCCACGGACACGCCCTCGGATGAAAACTCTAGATCTTCGCAATTTAACGTCACAAAGGGCTTTAGATTGGACTCACCAAATTCGGCATTGATCCGAATTAATCTCTAGGAGGAGTTCGTTCAAGTACGAAGCCTGAAAATGGCAAAAATGACACAAATTTTGCTGAGAAAATTAAAAATAACCGACTTCCTGTTGGGTGTAAAATTTTGCTCCAAGAGGCTTTTTTGTAGGTATTGGTGTGTTACATGTGTGTACCTATTTTCGTGCATGTACGTGAATCACAGCTGAAAGCGCACACCGCTGAACGTGTAAAGGTGGCGCTGTCGAGCCATTTTGCCACACCCACTTCTGAACCCCATATCAGACGTAAATTTTCGCCAGGTTTGACGTGTGTGCAAAGTTTCGTGAGTTTTCGGGCATGTTTAGGCCCTCTAAAATGCGATTCATTTTGGAGAAGAATAATAATAATTAAAGCTGCAAGCAGCGATGAACGGGCCCTCGCACACGGGCTCACCGCCGACCGGTGGCTTTAGGAACACAGCAAATGGTGGGCAGTATGCTTTTAATACAGTAAAAATAGGAGAAATATGTCAAAGTCACTTAAATGTGCCAAATTCCCTGCTGCCAGCTGGTGGCGCTATGCCTATAACTGATTATTGGCATGTAGATGTGTTCAGGCCAGCACTTTCATCAAACATATGAAGTTTGGTGCAGATTGACCTTGGTATGTTTGAGTTAGTGAAAGATATGATATATCCTGCTGCCAACAGGTGGCGCTATGATAATATCTGAATATTGGCCTTTAGGTGTCTTCAGGCCAGGACTCTTACCAAACCTGTGAATTCTGAGGCAGATTGGACATTTTATTGCTGAGTTATAACAACTTATATATCCATGGCGAAACATCAAACTTTGTCACGCCGCCACAGACACGCCCTTTAACGAAAACTCAAGATCTTTACAATTTAACATCTCTAAGACCTCTAGATCAGACTGACCAAATATAATGTTGATATCATTAAGTCTCTAGGATGAGTTTGATACAAGTCATTTCCTGTTGCCAACAGGTGGCGCTGTGATTATAATAGAATATTGGCCTTCAGATGTGTTCAGGCCAGGACTCTTATCGAACATGTGAAGTTTGAGGCAAATCGGACATTTTATGGCTGAGTTATAACAAGTTTTAGATCCATGGCGAGACCTCAAAATTTGTCAGGCCGCCACGGACACGCCCTTCAATGAAAACTCAAGATATTCGCAATTTAACATCGCTAAAGCCTTTTTATTAGACTGACCGATTTTGGTGTTGATCTGATTAAATCTCTTGGAGGAGTTAGTTGCAGAGTACAGAATGACACTTTGTGTTGCCAGCAGGTGGCGCTATGAGTAAAACTGAATATGGGCATGTAGATGTCATCAGGTTAGGAGTGTTATCACACATGTGAAGTTTGGGACAGATCGGACATTGTATGCCTGAGTTATAGCAACTTCCTTTTTCATGGCGAAACATCGAAATTTGCGAGGCCGCCACGGACACGCCCTCCGATGAAAACTCTAGATCTTCACAATTTAATGTCACAAAGGGCTTTAGATTACACTCAGCAAATTTGGCGTTAATCCGGATAAATCTCTAGGAGGAGTTCGTTCAAGTACGAGGCCTGAAAATGGCAAAAATGACAAAATTTGCTGAGAAAAAAATAACCGACTTCCTGTTGGGTGTCAAATTTTGCTCCAAGAGGCTTTTTTGTAGGTATTGGACCCTATTTTAAATAGTTACCATGTTTTATGGTCTACAAGCATTTTTAAATATTATTTTATTAGTCTATAAGCATCTGTGAAATAATTATAAACAAATATATTGAAAATAAATACATATTAACTTAGTTGACTTTTTGGCCTTTTTGTATTTGTTTCTCATTCTAATTAAGTGAACTGAGCAGTATAGTGTCATACTTATAAGATACTTTGTTCTATCAGTGAGAGTGTATATATGTATTTAAATCACATAATTTTTCCTTAAAAGATAAAAAAATATTTTAATGCTCTTTAAGCACCTATACAAAATAATTATGTAAAATTACACTGACAGTACAGTACATATCAACTGATTCTATGGATTATTGTCATTCTTATACACTGACAATGAGCTAAATAGCATTAGAGGTCAAACGATTCCTTATTTTATGAGGACCTCTAGTGTTCATCCCTGGTATTAGAGCTTTAATCTGACGAATTTATTTGACACTTTTAATGTTTTTGGGGCCTCTGAGCATGATAACATTTTGAAACTACACGTATTTCCTAAGAATTTCTTGTTCTTTATATGTAAAAAGTTTTGATGAGTAAGAATAATGCAATTTAAAGATATATGAAAATAACTCTTCATCTTTTTTATTGTTACTTTCATAAATCACCACATCAACACCGTTCAAGATATCCCAAAGCCGTTCACAATATAGGGAACATTTTCCCTATATTCTGAGGATGATGATAAGAACATGTAATTCATGATGATAACAAAATGTTATTATTGCTTGCTTTACGTCCACCACTTCTGTTTAAATGTCATCGTTACCTATCTGTTCCATTTGTGTGTGGACATTGCTTTGCAGGTGACTCCTGTTATAAGACATCACTCTTAAGCGCTACATAACTAAGAATCAATTAGGAAAACGGTGCCCAGTTGGCACAATGTTAATTAATATTAACCTAAAAAAGTACTCATATATTGTTTAAAGGTAAATTAGTATCTTTTAACATAGTGTATGTACTGTGAATTAACATGAACATGAACACAGTTCATGTGGGTATACAACAATAAACAATAAAGTGCTCAATAAACGCTTCATTCTTTCAAAATATCTTTAAAAATCAAGTTGGGTATTGTAATGGGGCGATATATAAATATAACTCATCTTAAAATGATACAATTTTCAGATGTTTTGAACAGATAACAGCAAAGTTTGTTTTGTTGTCAAAGTTTGTCTTGAAATTGTTAGTGTTTTTTTTTATTGAATCAAAAATTTTAATTATGAAAATAAATGTCTATCAATGAAGATAAATCGCTCATGCTAAAAAGCTGTATTTTTCTTAATCTTTTGCTATGTGACTGAATAGGACAAGTTCATGGTACAGTTCAGTAAAAAATAAATAAAAAACAACAACTGCAATATACAAAGAATGAAAGAGTTCGTGACCCTTTATATTTTCTCAAAGATCAGACTCTCAAATTTCAGACTTATTTATGCAGATTAAACTACAGCAATGTGCAATGTGCAAATTGCATCTTCCTCAAAGATGGTCTTAAGCAAAACAGCATGTTCCACTGGTCTCTCTCCCTTTCACCCCTCCCCCTTCAGTCACTCTTAGTGTCAACACAGACTGTCAGCCCAGTGACAACAGTTTACTGATTTCTTTTTTTAATTTTCTTTAATTCATAGAAGCTTGAATAACTATGATATTACCAGCACTTGCTCATAATGATTAGATCTCTGTGTGAAAAAAGTTTTAAAGAGTTTGGATGCTGCACTTTAAAGATATAAAAAATTAGGGTTATGTTTTTTAAAAAATCACCACGTCAACACCGTTCAAGATATCCCAAATCCGCTCGCAATTTAACATCTTCAGAATCTTCTCTTCATGTTAAAAAAGTTTGGTGTGAATACCTTGTTATTCTTAGAAGGAGTGTGAATTTGTTTACAGCCTGATTTTTCCAAAAATCCACATTCAAATCAAAATAGCCAGCTTCCTGTTGGTCTTAGCTAATGAGTTTGATTTAGAAAGTTGTCCAGATTGATGAGAACAATATATGTACAGAGTTTGGTGACTGTAGGAAAAACTAACCCCCCAACTTTTGTCAAAAGATGGCGCTATAGAGTGCCTGCTCCACGCCCATTTATGACCTTTTGCCAGTGTCTAACTATCATTAATATTGATGTGTGTGTTGAGTTTCATGAAATTCTAAACATGTTATCTGCTTCGAAAAGACAGGAATCTAATTTTAAAGTTTAACACGTTGCCATGGCAACAGCATTTGATTTATCATCGTACCCTTTACATATTCTTATCGGCCGTGTTTTGACATTATTTTGATGAAGTTTGAAGAAAATCAAGTAAAATTAAGAGGCTGATTTCAACGCATTTTGAAAATGACACGCTTCCTGCTACCAGTTGGTGGCGCTATAACTTTGACTCATAATAGTCACATTTATGGAATCGGCATCATACAACGAACAATCTGGTGAAGTTTCATCAGAATCAGGCAATGTGTGCAACAGTTATTAGACACTTCCTGTTTCTCATTTCTCGCCATAACTTTGTCGCCTTGCCACGGCCAAACCGTTCGAGATATCAAAAATCCCCTCGCAATTTAGCGTCCCCAATGTCTTGAGATCATGCTGACCGAGTTTGGTGACAATCGTATGGAAATCCTGGGAGGAGTACGTTAAATTCCAGAGCATGCGCTTTTTAAACAGCCCTAAATATCTCACTTCCTGTTGCGTTAAGAAAATGACATAGAGTACAAAAGTTGTTCAGCTCAATGAGTTCTATATGTGTACCGAGTTTCATATGTGTACGTTCAAGTATGTGTGCTATATGGCCCTAAAAATTCCAGGGGGCGCTGTAGAGTCCCCTTGCCACGCCCCGGTACCAGCCTCTGTGACGTCCTGATGGCCGCAGATTCCGACATGTGTGCAAATTTTCAAGAGTTTTTGAGCATGTTAAGACCCCCTTAAGTGCCCGGAAGGTTAACAAAAAATAAAAAAAATAAAAATAAGAATCCTTAGGAAAACAAGAGGGCCTTCGCCCATTCTGGGCTCGGGCCCTAATTAAAGCTGCAAGCAGCGATGGTAGGGCCCTCGCACTCGGGCTCACCGCCGATCGGTGGCGAATGGTGGGCACTATGCTATTAACACAGTAAATGTAGGAGGAACATGTCAAAGTCATTGATATGTGCAAATCTTCCTGCTGCCAGCTGGTGGCGCTATGCCTATAACTGAATATTGGCATGTAAATGTATTCAGGCCAGGACTCTTATCAAACATATTAAGTTTGGGGCTGATTGGACATTGCATGCCTGAGTTACAGTAACTTCCTGTTTCATTGCATTAAGAGTATGCTTTAGCACTTAGCTAAATGTTGCTAACATGTTTCTAGCATGTTGCTACCCTATTTAACACTTGTTGATATTTTTAAGATGTTGCTTGGCATCCACAACAGTATTAAACATGTGACTTCCTGTTGCCAGTAGGTGGCACTATGACTATAACTGAATATGGGCATGGGCTTGTGTTCAGACCAGGACTCTTATCAAACATATTAAGCTTGGGTCAGATTGGACATTGTATGCATGAGTTATACTTATTTTTCTTTGTATTAATATCATGCTTTAGCTCTTAGCTAAGTGTTGCTAGCATGTTTTAACATGATTCTAGCATGATGCTAGCCTATTTAAAACTTGCTAACGCTTTTTAATATGTTGCTAGGAGTCCGTAACACCATTAAACGACACTTCCTGTTGTCAGCAGGTGGCGCTGTGACTATAACTGAATATGGGCATGTATATATCTTCAGGCCAGGAGTCTTATCAAACATGTGAAGTTTGGGGCTGATTGGACATTGCATGCCTGAGTTACAGTAACTTCCTGTTTTATGTCTTTAACAACATGCTTTAGCACTAAGTAAGTGTTGCTAGCATGTTTGAGTACGTTTTAAACTAGTTTAGCACTCAATGGCTTTTTTAGTGTGTTGCTAATAGTGTGTCACAGTGTTAAACATGTCACTTCCTGTTGACAGTAGGTGTATTATCATAGCGCCACAAGAAGAAGAAGAAGAAGAAGAAGAAGAAGAATAATAAACGGAGCAATTCCAATAGGGTCCTCGCACTGTAGTGCTCGGGCCCTAATAAACGGAGCAATTCCAATAGGGTCCTCGCACTGTAGTGCTCGGGCCCTAATAATAAACGGAGCAGATTCAATAGGGTCCTCACACCATCGGTGCTCGGGCCCTAATAAACGGAGCAATTCCAATAGGGTCCTCGCACTGCAGTGCTCGGGCCCTAATAATAAACGGAGCAATTCCAATAGGGTCCTCGCACTGTAGTGCTCGGGCCCTAATTAAAGCTGCGAGCAGCGATGAACGGGCCCTCGCACCCGGGCTCACCGCCGACCGGTGGCTTCAGGAAAACAGCAAACGGTGGGCAGTATGCTTTTAATACAGTAAATGTAGGAGAAATATGTCAAAGTCACTTAAATGTGCCAAACTTGCCGCTGCCAGCTGGTGGCGCTATGCCTATAACTGATTATTGGCATGTAGATGTGTTCAGGCCAGCACTATTATCAAACATATGAAGTTTGGTACAGATTGACCTTGGTATGTTTGAGTTAGTGAAAGATATGATATATCCTGCTGCCAACAAGTGGCGCTATGATAATATCTGAATATTGGTCTTTAGGTGTCTTCAGGCCAGGACTCTTACCAAACCTGTGAATTTTGTGGCAGATCAGACATTTTATGGCTAAGTTATAACCACTTCTATGTCTATGCAGAAACATCAAACTTTGTCAGGCCACCACGGACATGCCCTTTAATGAAAACTCAAGATCTTCACAATTTAACATCTCTAAGGCCTCAAGATCAGACTGACCAAATATAATGTTGATTTAATTAAATGCAATCAATGCAAGGACTTCAGATAGATGCCAACTGTGAACCAGTATGCTACAAATTCCCTATTTTCTGATGATGATAAGAACATGTAATTCATGATGATAGCAAAATGTTATTATTGCTTCCTTTACATCCACCACTTCTGCTTAAATGTCATTGTTACCTATCTGAACAATTTTTGTATAATATATTTTTGTATAAAATCAATTTTTGTCATAACTAAGAATCAATAAGGAAGACGGTGCCCAGTTGGCACATGCATTCACAGTAACCCTCTGCTAGTTTGGATTTTAAGTTTACAGAATTGAAAGGGTTACACTTTAAAATCAACACACAGACACATACACACAAAATATAAAATGTTGCCATCCAGTTTCATTTGTTAAAATTAACTATATCAGTTAACATGACCAATAAATAAATAGCATTTATTAATGTTAATTAATATTAAGCTAAAAAAAAGTATTCATATAAAGTTTATGTACTGTGAATTAACATGAACATG